>NC_052058.2:93114873-93387373 GCF_903992535.2 Arvicola amphibius | reverse complement strand
CATATGTATACACACATACATAATCACATGAACATACATGCTCACATATACATACATACTAAAGTTGTCAGGATCTAACTTCTTTCCTCTCTCAAAACTAATATGGTTGCTACCGAGTAGCTGAAATCCAGACGAATTTGTCATTTGCCAGAGCAGCAAGGCCATGTGACTAGAACAGAAACCTGGAGTCATGGTTGGTCCTCACTGGAAAGACTGTGCAACCATCAGGTCTCCCTAGAGAAGGTCTGAACGCGGATGACTAAGGAGGGCACAATGTGTACGTACAGGTTCTGCAGTGGGCGGAACTGTCGGTGTCTTCTCACCAACTGCGTCAGTTCTAAAACGAGAGCTCCCGGGGTAGAAGATGCTGCCTCAGTCTACTGAGTGCACACCTAGCATGCACGAAGCCCTGGATTCCATCTCCAGCTCTGGCTAAGGCAGACAATGATGGCAGAGCCTGGTATCCCAGCACTGACAAGGTGGAGGCGAGAGAGTCGATCAGGAGTTCATATTAGCACTGTGGCTGGGGGGATGGAGGAAGGATGACCAGGAGTTTAAGGTCATCCTGGCTACATGGTTTGAGGCCAACCTCGACTATCTAAGATCCTATTCAAAAAAAAAAGAAAAGAAAAAAGGAAAGGAAAAAGCTAAAACAATTTCACTGAGAAGTTCTACAGCTGGCGCTGAGAAAGGTGAATTTTGCCTGGGGGTAGCCTGCAGCAGTCCCAGGAGCATCAGGTGAATGTTACATACAACCTTTCTTCCCAGCTAAAACGTCAGACACAAAGCACACTGTCACACACTGGAAAGGCAGGCACTGTGCCACCCCTGAACTCTGTATACAGTGACAAAAAAAGGGCCGGGTGCCCAAATGGAGACAGAAAGGAAGGAAGGGCCAGGAGGAAAGAAGAGCAGCCTTATGTTGATCTGGCTGAACTAATGAAGACAGACCCACATGGTCCTACAAGTTAGAGGCAGTGATGATGAACCAAGAGGCCCTGTGTGTCCCCTGAGGCTGCTGCAGCCGGGCAGTAGGTGCTGAGGTCAGCCTGGCCTGTCAGTGACAAGCTACCCACAGGTCGCCCTTTAACCCTTGATGGCCTCATTATCCTATGTGCTCCTAGACTGAGGAGGATCTGTGTGTGTATAAGTATGCATGCGCATATGTGCATGCTGTCTGCGTAGACACGTGCCAGGGCGTATATGGAGGCGAGAGGACAACCTCAGTGTCTTCCTCAGTTGCTGTCTGCCTTGATTCTGAGACAGGATTCCCCATGGACCTGGAGCTTGCTGAGTCAGCTGGGCTGGCTAAGCCGTGAACCCTGTCTCTACCTCCCCGGGGCTGGAGTTACAGTTAGGCACCGCCATACTCAGCATTTTATATGCATCCTGGGAGTTGAGTTCAGCTTCTCGCGTTTGCAAGGGGCACCTCCAGCTCCTCTTCGCTACCCTGGAAGTAAGGCAGACAGCACGGGGTCCATAAGCATTTCTGGAAGCAGTGTAAAAGACTCATGTTCCTCTGAAAGGAGCATAGGCCTAACTAAAGGGCTGGTCAAGGCAAACAGCTCCTGGGCAGCTCAAGCTGTGCTTTGTCAGGCAGCTGCCTGGGAGAGGGGTCTGCTAGAATGTTCTCATCACAGAAAGGAACTCTGGCCAATTGTGTGAGCATTTATGAATTTTCACTTCTAGCAAAGATAAGATCATTCTAAGCTGAACCTAACTAAATGTTGCTTTTTGAGCCCCCCCTCAAAAAAAAAAAAAAACCGCGTGCTGAGACACAGCTTTTCTTTCCCTATGTATTTTGTCTAACGGCACAAACCAAAATGAGAACCTTAAGCTGGAGACTACTGACTGTCTCAAAGCAATCACGTGTGTGTGTGTGTGTGTGTGTGTGTGTGTGTGTGTGCGTGCGCGCTCGCAAGTGTATATGCGGGTCTGTGTAAATGGGTATGTGTCTATGTATTAATGCACAATTGTGGAGGTCACAGGTCAACCTTGGGTATCATTCCTCAGGCCCCATTCATCTTGATTTCTGAGACAAGGTCTCACTCTTACTGACTTTGAACTCACTAAATAGGCTAAATTAGTAAGCCAGTGAGCTCAGTGCTCCCCCTGCCTCTACCTCTCTATTGCTGTGATTGCATGCATGCCACCCACCGTGTGTGTGTGTGTGTGTGTGTGTGTGTGTGTGTGCGCGCGTGCACATTGGTATTTGCAGGTAAGCACCAGCACCCACAGAGGGCAGAAGAGGACAATGGATTCCTTGCAGCTAGTGCTACAGGTAATCATGAGCCTCCTGATGTGACTGCTGGAAGTCAAATTTGAGTCCTCAGCAAGAACAGTATCCACTCTTTGCTGAGCCATCTCTCCAGCCCCATGTCTGATATTCTTATGTGGGTTCTGGCATCAGACCCAGGTCCTCATCCTCATCCTTGTAAGGCAAGAACTGTACAAATTGATCCATCATTCCAGCATACAGATGACTACTCTTAATTTCATGAAGATTATTTATCAGCACACAACAAAAGACACAGCTAGTGTGACATTCGGTGACACTCCAATTCACGTTAAGCACAGAAAATTGCTTTTGTACATGGTTTTTTAAAGAATTTTTTTCAAAATATTCTGCTTCTCATAATTGATCTACTCAAGCTTTTAAGGAGCTCTGTACAACAACAATAAAACAGATTATAGGTGTTATTATTGTCTCTTACGGTGCACACATCTCCTGGTATTACTTTAAAACATTGGTTTGGCAGGTGAAGTGGAGAAGCTGCTCCTCTCTTTGCCCTCCCTCCCACCAGAGGCTGATGACCTCTGCCCTCTTCATCCCTGCAGTTGCTAAAGGGATCAGAGAGATATGGATGTGAGGCTCTCACCTAAAGCAAGGAAACCTTAGCGGTCCCCAGACGTCCTCTGCTGGGCCTGGCCAGGTAACTGTGATTGCTTCCTTTCTCATACTTGTACTCTTTGTCTTTCTATTTTATTGACTCAAGAAGAGGAGGAGTCAGGTCTCACCACAATACTGCCTGGCATTGCTGCTGAGCTCACCCCCAACACTGGGGCCCAGGGGCCCCATGGCGACTGAGCCAATCACCGGTCTTCTTCACGTTCCCTCAGTAGTGCCTCTATTCTCACGCACTGTGCAAGCATTTAAACTGATGTTTCATCCTTTACAATCTCAAAAGTGGGCAGGCAAGATGGCTGAGCAGGCCAAGGCATCTGCTGCCAATCCAGACAGCCTGAGTTCAAACCCGGAAAGCGACTATTCCCCAGAGCTGCCATCTAAGCTCTACACCAGGAAATCACACACTCTCTCTCCCCCTCCTCTTCCCCTTCTCTCCCTCTCCCCACTCTCTCTCCAATATGAACCCAGAGACCAGCAAGCAAGTAAAAGTAATTACTGCCAAACCTAACAACCTGAGTTTGATTCCCAGCCCCACGTGGCGGAAGGAGAGAACTGAGTTCTGCGGTTGTCCTCTGACCTCCACATACACACTAATGCACACATAGTGGGGGAGGGGCCATACACACTAAAGCACACACAGTGGGGGAGGGGCAGGCAGACACACACAAAACAAATAAATAAAATGTAATTTTTTAAAAATCTGGAGAAGCTAGAATGGACACCATCTGATGACAAAGGCCAAACCTCCCAAATTATTTCATGAGCTTCACATGACGATAGTGAACATTTTTTGTGATTGAATATGAATCAAATTGAATTAAGATTAAACACTCAGGGAGGGAAACACGTCCATAAAGACCAGGCAAGGAGATAAGTGGCACACAGTTTTATGTAATTTAACTTTTATTCATCGTGTTTCTCTACTTTGAGACAGTTCCCAAACCTAGGCGGTTCTCAGTCAACGTCAGGGGGAGGTTTCTGCGCCAACATTAAGAATGTTTTGTGAGCTGGGTCTTTCAGCCCTCTGTGTTTACAACCAGTCTCAGACTCTGGAAAAGCTGACACTGTAGGCTGATTTGGAGGACAGAAACACGTTAAAGATAAAATGCAAAAGAACAAACTTTTTTCAAAAATGAAACTAGGCTAAATATTAGTTTTGAACTAGTTCACATCTATCTGGTAATTCCCTTCAAAGCCATACAGTGGGGAAGAACCAGGGTTCCTTGGGGCAGAGCCTGGGGAGCAGAAACAGAACTCCCTGGACAGCTCATGCTCTCTGCTTGCTGGCTGGAATGCGGTGTGGCCTCCCACTGCACCTCGGTACCAAGTCTTCCTGGATGGAAGCCTTCTCTGTCTTTAAGCTGCCGTGCTGGTTTTTGCGTTTCAATGGTTTCCTTTTACAGCAAGGAGAAAAGTTTCTGATATACAACTGAGCATGGCCAAAATCACCAAAGCTCAAGCCCAAATGATCTTTAAACGCAAAACGAACCTTTCTTCTTTGTAAGTTGATTATCTCATGTGTTTTGCGTCAGTGATGGAAAAGTTAGCTGGTGCAACAGTCTTGATGTAACTGCCTAAGGCTGGGTTTCACCCAGCACTCCCTAATGGTCTTAGTTCATCGCTGAACAGGCTCATCTCAGTAAAGTCCACCGCCTACCACTAAGCACACTATAAACATACCGGCATGAAGCAATGGACATCAAAACCTAAAGAAAACATGTCTTAAATCTGAATTCTGCCTAATTTTATGTCAATTGTACACATCCAAGAGGAGGGAATCCCAATTGAGAAAATCCTCCCATAAAATAGGGCTACAGAAAAGCCTGTAGAGCATTTTCTCAAAGAGTAGTTGATGAGGGAGAGCCCAGAGTGGGCAGGGCCTTCCCTGGGCTGGAGGTCCTGGGTTCTGTAAGAGATCAGGCTGAGAAAACCATGAGGAAGCAAACAGTAAGCAGCGCCCCTTGATGACTGTATCAGCTCCTGCCTCCAGATTCCAGCTCCATTTGATTTCTGTCCTGACTAAAACCAAGTAGTGAAAGCAGAACATATGAGCTTCCAGCACCTCTGAGTCCTTCAAGCACAGGATGCTCATGGATGATTGGCTGGTGAACTACCAGGAGCCCTCACTGACAACAGAAACTGCCCTCTGTTCTGGGTCCCTGCTGCTTCTTCTCAATGCCAGCATGAAGATCCAGAGCTCCGGCTTGGGGAGAGGACTCAATACATGAAGCTTATGGCATCCAAGCAAGGGACAGAGATCTGACCTGAAGCACTCGTGTGTCAATGCCACCTGCTCCTAACGACAGCCTCAGAGGATGCCTGGAGCAGGGCACCTAGCTGGACTTGTTGGCAGGCTCTGGCCTCAGAGAGTCAGGCAGAGATGGACTGAGGAAGACTCCAGATATCAACCTCAGGCCTCCACATACATATGTGTGCATGAACACATGTGCACACACATGCACACTACACTCACAGACATGAAAAGAAGATCTCAAGCTTGTGGGCCCTCAGGCAGAAGCAATTAGAAATAATGGATTTTTACTAAGAATATGTAAAAGAATTTTATATCAGAGTCATTGGACAGCAACAAAATATCTGAATGAGATTTTACAGACCACGGGGATATAGATTCTTGCTTGGCTGGGAATACTAGACCCAGATATAGCTGACATTTGTAACAGTCCAACATTTGGGGCTCTCCCTCCAGTGAGAGTCTCCTGTTTGTCAAACAAACAAAGAAACACATTTTATTTTAGGCTAAAAATATTCTGGATAGGGGAATAAAGAGGCGTTTGCAAAAAGCTAGCAGTTCCTTTTAATGATACGACCTAGATTTTAAAATTTTCTGCTCACAAGATCAATGCATGTGGGGGATCACAGACTGCAGCTCCTGACCTCACCCCTTCCTCTCCTGGAGGCCATATTGATTTCAATGACAGAGATTGAACTATGTAATTGACATAATTATATGTCATCCAGATCTCATCCAGAAGTTTTACACAATTTTCTTCCAAAACAAGGTATAAAACTTGAAAGCAAGGGACTCTCAAAGGTTGCATAGTACGGTTTTCACCGGTTTTCTAATGTGCATGTGTATGCGTGCATGTGTGTCTGTGTGCTTGCTTGCTCACTCGCAGCTACACGTGTGTGCACATGCGTAGTTTAGAGGACAACCTCTGCTGTCACTCTTCACATGCCATCCATACTGGTTTTTGAGATCAAGTCTCTCACAAGCCTGGAGCTCATCAAGTATGCTAGGCTAACTGGCCAGCAAATTCTAAATGTCCTGCCTCTGCCTGCCTGGCACTGGCATTACCTGTGTGGCCCCTCTTGCAGCGTTTTATTTTATTTTATTGAGCTGGACATTTTTCTCTGTTCCCCTCCATAACTCTCCCCTCCCCTTTAACGCTCTCCAATGCTCCAAATTTACTCAGGAGATCTTGTCTTTTTCCACTTCCTATGTAGATTAGATCCATGTATGTCTCTCTTATTATTGCTGTCTAGGTTCTCTGGGATTGTGATTTGTGGGCTGGTTTTCTTTGCTTTATGTTTAAAAACCACTTATGAGTGAGTACATATGATATCTGTCTTTCTGGATCTGGGTTACCTCACCGAATATGATGTTTTCTAGCTCCAATATTTGCCTGCAAATTTCAAGATGTCGTTATTTTTTTCTGCTGTGTAGTACTCCATTGTGTAAATGTACCACATTTTCCTTACCCATTCTTCAATCGAGGAGCATTTAGGTTGTTTCCAGGTTCTGGCTATGACAAACAATGCTGCTATGAACATAGTTGAGCACATGTCCTTGTGGCACGATTGAACATCCTTTGGGTATATACCCAAACGTAATATTGCTGAGTCTTGAGGAAGGTTGTATCCTAATTTTCTGAGAAATCCCTTGCAGCTTTTTGACCTGGTTCCCAAGGCTAGGACTTGGGTCCTCGTGCATGCACTGCAAACACATTACTGACTGAGCTGTCTCTCTCTGGCCCAGCACACTCTCCAAGCTCCTGGCCACGGTGGGAAGCCTGTTCCTCTAGGCTTGGGCACTACAAGTTTCAGGCAACACATCTCCTCTCATGCGGTCCCAGGAGCTCTGTGGAGAGTTCTCATCACAAGGGTGGAAGAGGAACCTCTCAGCCACACCCAAAATACCTAAATCTGGCCTTTGGGGCCAACACTGGCCTAGCTGAACATCTCCCAATAAACACATACCCAAACAACCTTTGAAGATTAGAAACTAAAAGGCTTATTTGCAGCCCAAGCCTGCCCACAGTCTTCAGGCTAACATTCCAAACTCTATCAACTAAGCCTCAGGTAATATCACCTTGCATTACGTTATAATCTCAACCATTACTTTCTGAATACATTCCAGTGCATCCATCAAGCTCAGGAGCTGATCCCTACTGAACACGCCCATTCTCCACATAATTGGACTGATCAGATACAGAAGAAGAGGAAAACCTCCCTCATCCCATTAATGTAGCCTCCAGTAATGCTATCTTTCTAGGAGACATTCCCATTAAGATTACTGTTAAGTATTTAAATATATATTGTGGCAAAGCAAAAGCCTTCTGATGATATGGATTTAGAACCATGACAGACTTTGTTTAAAATATGCTTCTAAAATATATTTAACACCTTGCTTTGGCTAAAACTTTGCGTGCAGGGGGTGTGTGCACAGGTATGTATGAAGATGGACTCCAGGCATGCGAACAGAGAAGGATATCTGACCTCCCATCTACCACTATCTGTCTTATGCTCTGGGACTCACCACTTTAGCTCGATTACCTGGCCAGTGAGTCTAAGGACCAGTCTGTCTTCATATCCCCAGCGCTAGGACCACAAAGGTGTGTTGCCACCTCAGCTTTTCCCTGTGAGTCCTGGAGATCAGTGACAGGTGGAGGGGGAGAACTGCCCATGTACCACACATCCCTTCAGTCTCCCCAGGCTCCAAAGTGCTCCAGAAATGCAGGGCCTGGCAGTGGCCCTGAACTCTTTCCATGCAGCACACTCAATCACGTCAGTGCAGACAAACATTGATCCATTAACAGAGAGAAGATGCACTCAATTCACAGATTTTAAAGAGATTTTCCTGGGACCATGTTGATGCATGAGTATAAAAGCATGTAAGCGTGCATATGTGTATGTGTGTGCATGAGCACACAGATGCTTGTGTGCATGTATGTACATGCATGTGTGGGCACACTTGTGTGTGAAGGTCAGAGGAGAACTCTGACTTGCTTCACTTTGCATGTTGTTCGCTTTGGATTGTTTGGTTTCTCACCTGGGGCTCACCAATTAGACTCACCAGCTAGCTAAGGAACCCTAGGGATCTTCTGTCTTCACCCCCACCGTGCAGGGATTCCAGGTGGACATGTCCTCTGCCATGCCTGGCTTTTTATAGGTTCTGAGGCTCAGACTTGGGTCCATGGGCTTGCCATACAAGCACTTCCCTAACTGAACTATCTCCTCGGCCTCAAAGAAAAAGTTTTAAGTAATCTCTGCCCTCACTTGGGACAAGAACAGACAAGGCACGCTGTCCTCTTCCCTCCTTCTTTTGTGCAGTCCTCATCTTGATTTTTAACTGAAATGAATGCTGGCTCCCTGGGTCGATGTGTCACTGAAGCTATGCTCCAGGCAGACTGTCCAGTAGCACAGAGAGCACTCTCCAGAGCAGGAAAGCTTGCAATCAGCACAGTCCAATCGGGGCTACTTACAAAGCCCTCCTCACTCTCGCCTGATGGTCACAGAGCTGCACCACCTTTATATTAGCGGCGCTCCGTAAATACAAAGCCAGTTCACCAAAGACCATATCTCACCACACTATTGGCTGCCTTTCGCATTGCAGGGAACTGAAGGCCAGCATTCCAGTGAGCTGGGTCAGGATGTAATCATGTGCAGACATCTGAGGGGCAAAGAGTATCCTCTCCAGCAATCAGCTTCATCATTGAAAATCAAGTAGTTTCTGCAGAGAGGTGAGGGGCCAGTCTTCTAGTTGAACATTTCCCTAGAATGCCACACTACATATGGCCATGTACCAATGACTCCAAGGTGCCAAAATTTTCTTCTTTGTGTGTGTGTGTGTTGTGTGTGTTGTGTGTTGTGTGTGCACATGCTCATGTACATGTGAATGAAGTACCCAAAGACACCAGGATATGGTAGTAGATCCCTTGGAGCTGGAGTTACAGACTGCTGTGAGCCTCATGGCCTGGATGCTGAGAATTGAACTGAGGTTCTCAGGAAGAACACTAAGCACTCCTAACCACTGGACCATCTTGCCAGAACTCCCTCCTCTTTATCTGTTACAGCATATCAACTTTACTGAGAATGTATCATTGGGGTTTTAGCTAAATCTTTTCCTTCTCTAGCCAGAGAGAGAGAGGGCAGCAGACAGACATATCAGAATCTATCAACGAAATAACTCACATCTCAGGCGCTCCACAGCTCAGATACTCAAGCCGGAAAGTTCCAGATGCTTCCTGACTGCTAACCTAGACCACCTGCATGATTCACCAACCAAAATGTGACTCAGAGCATCACTGAAAACGAGGCTCTTCTACCCAAGGGATGATGGGAATGTTCAACATTTGCTTTCTGTTGTGATTTGATTGTGAAATAGCCCCTACCCCACAGGCTCAAGTATTTGGACACTGTCTCTAGGTGGCAGTGTTGTTTTGCAGGGTCCCAGATCTTTAGGTGGTGGAACTTTGCTGGAGAAAGGCAGAAGGTCACTTGGAATGGGCCTTAAGGTTTATAGCCTAGTCACACTTCATGTCTGCTCTCTGATGCAATGTGACACAGCTGGCCCCTGCTTCCACACTCATTCCTTCCCTAAGGTGACAAACTCATGCAGTGACGAATACACCATATGACATACACCATGACAAACTGTGACCCTTCTTAAGTGTGAGCCAAAACAAACCCTTCTTTCCTCTTGCTGCCTTCACTAGGTCACCTTTTATGTGTGTGTGCCTGCATGTGCATAGTCATGTATGCACACTTCTGTGTATGTGGATGTACATGTATGTATGCAGGGCAGAGGTCAACCTCAGTTGTCACTTGTTAGATACAGTGAATCTCAGATTTGAGTCGACATGAGAACCACTTGGAAGGTTTGTCACAGCAAAGAGATATTCAAAAATATCTCTGACTTCCAAATGAATATTTGGTATAAACTATACCCCCAATACATCCAGGGTCCTGATCAACATCACATGCACTATCTGGATGAGGACACCATGGGGCTGGAGACATGTTGGTAAAGAGCTAGCTGGTCAAGCATGAGAAAGCCCTGAGTGTGATCCCCAGAACCCGTGTATAAAGCCCAGATGTGGTGCTACATGAACTTGGAATCTCAGTACTGAGGAAATGTCACTGCTGATGTGCTGTCAGCTCTATGGGAAGAAAATGCTCCTCTCTGGGATAATGTTTCTCATATTCTCATGGATGCCCTTTGCAGAACATCATGGAACGAGAGCATGTCTAATTCATTCACTAAGTAACTTTAAGTATCAGTGTGGTTGGAAGGAGATAGATGTTATTCAAGAGCTAGACTACACTTTAGAGCTCCTAGAAAAGAAAAAAAGAAGAAAAAAAAGAAGAGCTCCTGATGGGCTATCCAGTCCTGAATCTCAGCCCTAAACAGAGACATACAAGTAATACCAACTGAACTAGGCGCTCTCTCTCTCTCTCTCTCTCTCTCTCTCTCTCTCTCTCTCTCTCTCTCTCTCTCTCTCTCTCTCTCTCTTCCTCTTCCCCCCTCTCCCTCTCCCTCTCCCTCTCCCTTTCCCTCTCCTTCCCTCCATCTCTCCCTCCCTCCCCTCTCTCTCCCCCTTCTGTCTCTCTCCTTTCTCTGTAACAATAACCAAAGAGGTTATGAATTTTAGAGAGTGGAGGGCACAGGTGGAGCTGGAGGAGGAAGAATGTAGAGGATATGTTGTAAACACAGTACTCACATATAAAATTAAAGAGTAACACAAATGTAAAAGATAAAAAATAACAGCTGTTGAAGGACGTCCAAGTCCTCCAGTCTCCATTTTCATAATCAACATTGGTTCCACTTCCTCTGCCTCACTGACTTGCTTATCAAAATCATTTACTTCATAAAGTAACCAAGATACAACCATTTGCTATCAGAATATCTGAATATTCTTTATGAAATGGCCAAAGGAGAAAGCTCCACAATTTTGGCATGGTCACAGCATCCCAAGTGTTGACAGTGATCTACTGAAGAACCTGAGATGACCCCTGCCAGAACAGACATGGTTCCTTCCTCAATTCAAGGGTGGCTTATCAATATATCATTATAATATTAAATTATGCCTTTGTCTTCTTCCACTTATTAGAGATGATTTAGTCATGGGCAGATTTTAAAATTTTTTTAACTTGAAAATTTTCATCTGTTTATATATTGTACATTGAGCATATACCATCTCCCTATTCCCCCCGCCATTATTTCCTCTGTCATTCTAGACACTTCTGCTTCCATGGCCTCAATACACACACACACACACACACACACACACACACACACACACACACACACACACACACATATATATATATATATATATATATATATATATATATATATGATTCCACGTACCTACATAACATCTAGGAACCACAAATGGCTTAGTTAATTTAACATGGTTATCTCAGGTTACATCCATTTTTCTACAAAAGACATGACTTCTATCTTCGTCAATGTTCTCTTGCTGTGAAGAGACACCATGACCAACGGAACTCTTATAAGAGACAACATTTACTTGGGGTTGGCTTACAATTTCAGAGGTTTAGTTCATTTTCAGCATAGTGGGAAGCATGGTGGCTTACCTGTTTCATGAGCAATGACATCATCACTCTGTGACTCCAAGACTCATAGCACACAAGAATGAAGGCTCTAACCTGTCACAGATTCTGGGAGTTCCCTTATAGTTTATAGGCTGTCTAACAGTGGTTCTCAACCTGTGGGTCACAACCCCTTTGCCAAATTCTATCTCCAAAAAAAATTACGTTACAATTTACAGTGGAAGTAAAATTATAGTTATGAAGTATCAATCCAAACAATTTTGTGGTTGGGGGTCACCACAACTCAAGAAACTGTATTAAAGAGTCATAGCATTAGGAAGGTTGAGAACCACTGCTTTATAAGGAAAACCTCTGTGCTATAGAGATAACACAAGGGTACAGGCCATGCCCAGAATCCTTCCAGGAAATGGAAGAAATGGAGCAGAAGCGACGGGCCATTACCACAGCGCGGCTTCTGAGAGAACTTCTGGAGATGTTTCTACAACTGCCACTCTTCTTTATTCTTCTTCCTGTCTAGACACCCTGCCTGAAATAGCAGTGAAAGTAGCTTACAATGTGGAAACCAAAAAAGAATGTTAGGAAGGATGGGGCGATGACTCAGTAGGTAAAGGACTGGCCATGCAGGCATGAGGACTCGAGTTCAAACTCTAGATCCCACATAAAAGGAATCCATGTGTGAGGGTGTGTGCTGAGGAAGCCGAGAAAGGTGGAGTCTTGGGGCGCCCTGACCAGACAGCCTAGCCTACTTGGCAAGTTCTAGGCTAGTGAGAGACACTGCCTCAAAAAAGGGTGTACAGAACCTGAGGAATGACACCTAAGGTTGTCCTCTGACTTCCATACACATGTGTACACATATGTACACACACACATATATGCACACATTGTAGGCATATGTTCACAAATGTGTATACCTACACAATGTGACACACACACACACACTCTCAGAAGAATGGTGAGAAGACAGATATAAAAACTGTAGCTGCTGGTGACACCCAAGGCCACAAATACTGTCATCCTCTGAAACTTCTGTTTTACAGGAGAAGATCAAATCGTTTCATGTACATAAGCCACAGTATCATAGGCCTGCTGCTTGAAGGGGTGTGCAAGCCCTAACTGATATAATAGCTTCATTAGCCTGAGAATTAGAAGGTGAAGCTGATCACAAATAGGAAATACTTCAGCCTCAAACAGTTTCTTCCTTTTCTGAGCACAGACTCAATAAAGCAAACACAGTTTCTCAACAGGATCTGTTTATTTTTTCTTAAACACTGGCCAAACTGGAAAGACAACTGAGTAGTTCTTGCAGATGTTGCACGCACATATTCAACCACATTGCTCTCCATGGCCAGACAGAAGTGAATGGGACAGTAGATACATTGCTGGAGGGGTAAGATATTTATATTCCAGTTCCTGTTGGGTTTCAGCGGTGTCTTTTCTGACTCCCCACAGGCAGCACGGTAGGGAAGCATTCTCATGCAAGAGAGGACACTTGGTCAGGACTGAGAAGCATACTATTTCATACACAAGAGGGGTTTGACTTCCCTTGGGAATTATGTGATGAGAATGCAGCTTCCATCAGACACAACAGTTCCCACAGGGCCAGCTGGTGCCGGGGACGACTGGATTAAATAGTTTCTGACAGCCTTATCAGGGCTCCAGTCCCCGTGATCTTTATTAACCTCCACTAATCATGCAATCTTCTATCCATTCTGTAAGTGAATGTACAGCACTTTAAGATAATAGCTTCCAGGGTCTGGAAAGCCAAAGGTAAAAATTACCTTCGAGAGTCCCCTTCTGAGGGACATGGAAGGCTTCCCTGAAAATCCCTATTCCGATCCCACACCACCACCCCCTTTAAAAAAAAAACTAACAGCCTACAAAAGAAAGCCATCAAAGAGAACTCGTAAAATGGCAATAGGGATGCTGAAGTGTAGCTCTCCACAGCTGATGGTCTCTGGTGGGGTGCAGGTGGAGAGGACTCAATTTTCTTCAGGGGGAAGACCACTGAGAGCTTAACCATGCTCCAGTAAGTATATGGCCAACACAAATTGAATTTTGTTTCAAATTTTGTTGTTGGGGCGGTTACAAGGGCAGGGAGGGCAGACATGAATTAGAAAGGGTATGTGATCAGAGAAGATGAGGTGAAATTTCCAAAGTATCAATGAAAATATTATATTTTTAAAAAATTCTCTTTCTTCTGTTGGTGAGACACTAAATCCCACCACTGAGGGTAATTTCCATCTGGTGTTTCAGGAAAGATGCTCACAGTAGCAGCTGTGCTGCCTCCAAGGTAGGACAGCAATGTAGCCTCCCACCACACTAGTTAGCAAGGAATGCTCCAGAAAGATTCTAGAGCTAGGGCTGGGGAGATGATTCAGCTGCTTAAATACTTGCTGCTCATGCACAAGGCTCTAAGTGTGGATTCCCAGCACTTACATTTATTCATCTATTGTTGCGTGTGCATTTGACCTATGTGTATACCGTGTACAGGCATGTGCTTGGGTGCGTGTCTGTGCCTGTGCACTCAAGAGGCCAGGGAAAGATCTCTAGCACTTCCTCCCTTATCCATTGAAGACAGAACAGTGCAGGGGATCTAAGTTTGAGCAGCCAGCCCTGGCTTTTTGTGTGGGCGCTGGGACAGGAACTGAGTTCCTCAGGCTTGCAGAGGTAGTGCTCTCACTCACTGAACCACCTCTTACCTCCACCTAAAGTCATCTCCTAAGCATCAAGTACAAGCTAAGAATGTGAGGTACACGATATACTGAGCATCCAGATGTTTCCAATGTGCACAGTCAGTTGGAAACTTGGAGAAGACCACAAGATCACAGCAATCAAACAGAAATAGTTGGAGACTGGAGCGGGAGATGGGTTCCACCTCTTCCCTTGTCACACACTTGCCTTCTAAATCTGCACTGTGACAGAGGAATTTGATTTTAAAAAAGTTACCCCAGGGGAAAAATAAACCCCTAAGAAGGGAAATGCAGGACTTTAATTATTAAGATTGATTTGTCAATATAAATGGATCTAGAAAGGGGGGGGTCTCAGAATTTCAAGAAGACAAGCTTAAACCTTGTTAAATGCTGAGTTCTTTGATGTTGACAAGGTGACATCTGGAAATAAGATCAGAGAAGTTCATTTCCACACAGACAGATGTCATGGCAAACATAAATCTTTAAAATGGGAGGTAGAAAGATGGCTCAGTTGGTAAAGTGTTTGTCATGCAAGCGCAAGAACGTGAATTCTACCCACAGAACCCACATAAGAAAATCTGGGAATTATGGCGTGTATTTGTAATCCCAACACTAGGCAGACAGACACTGAAGGATCCCTGGGGCTCACTAGCCAGTCAACCTGTGCCAACTTAGCCAGTTTCAGTCCAGTAAGAGACCCCACGTCAAAAACATGGTAGGTTGTACCTAAAGAATAATACCTGAAGTTGACCTCTGGCCCCCACATGCATATGCACTTGCACATATAGATACATACATGTGCACACACACAAATGCACCTCACACATGCACTAGTCACGACTGATGTAAACCTTCTTTAGGAGACCAGGGGACCAATGCCTTGTGGACTCTGAGGACACACACTCCATCATTGATGCTTAGTGGCTTCCCCCAGCTCCACCGTGCTCTCTTGTGTGCCCTTCTCTGTGAGCTTATGGGAAGAGGAGCTCATCCAAAATCAGCCACAGCTACAGCACTTGAATACAGCCCAGGAAAGATTCTCTTAGCATCTTCCCTCACAAAACTGGATTCCAGGATATTCTAGATGTTCCTAAACCTGAGAGTCTAAGCACAGGCTTAGACCAACACTTGGTCTTACGTGAGCTATAATTTTTCAATAGTTTCCCTGGGCACCTCAAAGGAATGAGAAAGAGCCATCCAGTCCTCCCTTTCAATAACAGTTTAAAATTTAGAATCATCCCCCTTTAAAACATATCTTATTAGATTTAAGTATACAAAATACTGGATTTTATTACAGATGCCAAACTTCAATGTATGTATTACTCTACCAAACTGAAACTTCTATTATGATCTCTAAGTAAAATTACGCCTTTGAATAAGAAAATGCCTGTCAGGGCTAGGAAGTGACTCTGTCAGTACAGGGCTGACTAAGCACACATGAGGCTCTGAGCTCGGATTCCCCAGCACCCATGGAAAGAACCAGGTGCAGGGGTACATATTGGTAACCCCAGAGCTGGGTGTGCAGAGACAGAAGGATTGCTGGAGCTTGCTTACCAGTTGGTCTTTCTAATCAGTGAGTTTCAGATTCACTGAGAGACACTGTCTCAAAAGCGTAGGATGAACAATGACTGGAGAAAGCACCTAATATCAACCTCTGGCCTTCACATGCCCATACATACCTGTACACACAGACCCACACATGCATGTAACTCACACATGCTCATGCATTCACACACAAAGTTATCTGTAAGAACCAAAAGAATCCACAATGATTTTACTTTAGTTACTAAAATGAAATGGTTTAATTGCAGCCCAGCTTTCCCCACTGGTCACTAGTTCCACATTGCTAAGCATGACAGAAGGCCCCCGAAACTAACAGAGCCTGGGCTCTGAGTCGGTCCTGTGGTGGTTACAGTAATCACGTCACCGGTGATGACAGTCGGCTGTCTACAGGAATGCCCAGCTGCCCACTGCTTCAGGAATAAGCAAGGGAATGGGAACACGATGAGTGAATGCCATCTTCCCTAAAGTGTGGCACTGTGGTGACAGCCCTGTGTGTGCAGGTCCCACACAAGATGAACGTGGCAAAAGTGGAAACATGGAGTTCAGTATTTTAGGGTTTTTTTTTGTTGTTGTTGTTGTATCTCTAAAAACATTTACGATGGGCTGGAGCATTGAGATAGTTCAGTAGAGAAAGTGTTTGCCAAGCAAGCAGAAGGAGTAGGCTCTCCAGAATCCATGTGAAAACCAGGCAGAAATGGCAGCTGCCTGGAAGGAGCCAGGGATCTCTCAGCGAATGCTAACAAGACAAGTTATAACTGATGAGCTCTGGTTTCAGGGAGGCACCGAACCTCAGTCAATAAAGAGAGCAATTGAGGAAGAGATGCCATGTCAACCTCAGGCCTTTAGACACACACATGCATGTACACACATTAACATGTGCTTGCACACACGCACAAACACACACACACACACACACACACACAAACACATATATGCACACACAGCATATACCACACTCAAGAAAACAGTCATTTTTAAGTATGAGGAATAAAGACTTACTGGTCAGTAAGCAGACCGGAAAGAGAGCTATTCAGAACCAATGCGTATTTTCGTGATCTTGGACTGTACTCCATCTGAGTAAGACCCCAGTAACAATTTTCTTCCCTTCAAAAACTAAGAAAATTAGCCCACATGTATTTAACCACCCAATATGATATCATTCTTAGCTACACTCTTTGCCATTCGACAGAGCCCTAAATCATTCACTTAGTGAGTAGATCACAGGAAAGACTGAAATACACTCATTAATGAATCACTGTATCGCCTGAGGTCTGCTTAGAGCTACCTGATTCCAGAATTAATGATGGAATAAATCTTAAAAGACCACATAATTTAATTCTATGCATATTGCCAATTTGAGCAATATATTCTAATGCTGGTTTTGCCATAAATATCTTATTACTACTAAGTACCTGGGGGCTAAAACGTATCCTACCAATATACTTCACATTACAAACTTAAATGGAATTAAATTTTAATTTGCACTTTTTAGGATAGAATAATTGTAGCTCATTTGCAAGAATGACACTTAACAATGCACAGAGACGTCTGTAACACAAGCCAGGAACAAAAGTCACTTAACTTTAACTAGAACTGTCGTGCACAAACTATGAACTATTCGTATATAAAATACTTTTCTTTAAGCAACTGAAACGGTGCCAATGAGAAGCTGGTAACAGTCGAGATCTGTAATCTTGAGAAAACATGACTTTTTGTTGGAGAGGAAAAATACTCTCTTGCAGATATGTTTATTCCCAGAAAAATCTTTCACAAAAAATGTTAAAAGTGAAGGTCACAACGAAATATTCTTAAATAAATGAAAACATAGAATGTAGAGTATTTATACTACAACAAGGTACTGTTTGTGATTTTTAGTGGAAAAACAAAGACATTTCTTCAGATGTAATAAAAACAGGGTGTATTAAATTTTGCTTTGTAATGTTTTTAATTTTTTAATTGCGTAGTTTACTTTCTGTACTTGTGTGTGTGTCCTTGTGTGTGCATGCATGTGTGCGCCCATATGTGTGTGTGCATGTCTGTGTGTGCACATGTACATGTACATGCATCTGTACATGTGTACAATTGTACATATACATGTGAGTAGGTCATGCGGCAGCCAAAGGTTGGCATGGGCATCTTATCTTCTTGGACAGAACCTCTCATCCAACCTGAAGCCCTGACAAATGAGCTAGAGTGTTGACCAATGAGCGCTGGACCTCCCTGTCACTTCCTCCTGGCTTACAAATGTGGACAACCAAGAGTATGTGTTATGTGGGTAGTGGGGATACAAACTCAGGCCCACATGCTTGTTCTGCCTTCTCTAAAGCAGATTACAGACAGCTAGCCATCTCATCCACAACACAGAACAATATGATTCTAAACTGTGTGCTGGGCATCTCAACAGCATCCAGCCCTGCCATCTATTTCCTTCCTCATCTCTGGGTCATATTTCCCTTTGCTTTTTGTGGTTGTGTTATTTCTGTAGCGATTGTGAATAAATATTCTTGTTCTGGAAGAATATATGGTTCACCTCCTACAAAAAAATAATTTTGCAAGTAAATCTTGAGCCCTGCACTGGAATTGATTTTTTTTCTTCAAAAAACATTTGGGTTTTGCCCTCTACCCTTCCAAATTTTTAATTAAATTATTTTCTCAAGTTGGCCCTCAGAGGCATATATTCCAGCTGGGTTCTTAGTGGGTCTAACATCAGCTATTTTCATTCTGAGACAGCAGCCCTTGGGAACTTCACCTTGAGTGGCATCTGGATTTGATCTCAGTCCCGTCACATCCTGGTGGAGTCTAAGTAGAAACTGGTAGAAGGCTTTATGTGTCTTGGTGCCTCCCTGTCTCTTTCATCGTTCCTATGTAATCTCCTGTTAGAGGTTCCTTGATTTCAGACATCATGAAAATTGTTTAAGAGAGATCATCAAGACCATGAGTATTATAATCGCCCATGAGCGTTTCTCCCCCACATTTTGGGTGTTTTATGACTGTTGGTTCAAAGTCCCCTCCCTGCAGCGCTCCTTAGAAGTGACAAAATTTGCCCACGCACGCTTGTTCATGCCATGCTCCTCTCTCAGACTTCTGTGCTACTTCCTGCTCTCTGCTCTCCTGAGTTTCTCCTGTCTCTCTCTGTGCTCCATCTCCACTACTTCCTCCCACTTCTCTAGCCCTGGCCATTCGTGTCCAGTCTGATTTTTCTCTCAGTTCTAGACTCTTCCGGGTACCTCTCTCTTACACACAATAAAATTCTCGCCCACAATGAAGCACTGGTCATGATAGCAGTTTCTTTACTTCACTCTCTCACAAATATATATGGTCTCATGTAGTCCTGGCTAGCCAATGAACTAGCTAAGTAACCAAGGATGGTGTTGAACCTTTAATTCTCCTGTCTCCCCCTACCGAGTGCTAAGTCTACAAGTTTAGCCAACATATCCAGCTTGTATGAGGCTCGGGATTGAACGGGGGAGCTTTGTTCATACAAGACTAGCATTCCGCCAAGGAGCCCCAGCCCCAGTCCTCAGGACTCTTCCTTCACCCTCAGAGGGGATCAATGGCTATCTTAACCTTGCTGATCTATGATGAGACACGAATAGAGTTCTTGGAACACCATTACCAGTTGGAAATAGGAGGGAGAAGAAACCTATGCAGTGATTTCCAACCCTTTTCTGCCATCCTCCAAAGACCCTTTCCTGCTGCTGGCCCTCTCTTATTGGTCTTACTTCTGAGCAGTCCACTGCCAATGCTGACGTCACCAAATATCTGTCTTGGCCCTCCATCTGCATTTTATGTGATCTCCAGGAACGATAACTGGCTAGCATCAACAGTGAGCCACAGTCCTGTGGCTTTTATTGCTCCCCTGCTTGGCTTAATGTTTCTGACTTGGTACCATATATTATTAATCGTCACTGGGTACAATAAAAGAAAATGAAGTGTTTATTTTGTTTAGGTTTCCACCACTTTACCTACAGCCCTTTTCCATTTCATTTGCACATAAATGAGCAATTGCTCCATTTTTTTAGATGCAAATCGAGTTTTAACTTTGCTAATCATATAGTTTCCTTTCTGGTAGTTTTCCAGGCTGGTTCCATTGTTACTCTGGAGGAATGTAGATTACAGCAAATGAAGGGATAGCCATGCGCTTCATGCTCATCCTTTTGTGATTCACTAATTGTTGTTTTTAGCAGAGAAATTAACTTTGAAAATCCAGTGGCCCTCCAAACATTTCTTTGCAATTCCAGGTGTGCCTTGGCCCAATTTCAAGCTGAAGTCCAAGGTCTCATTCCAGATAATTTTCTAATAAGTAGTTGGGAACAACTGCCAAGGAATGTGTCACCAAAGGCATGAGATAACCACATCAAATAAAGTGCACAGGACCACATTATCAGCAGGATAGAGCCTCGGTTTGAGGCATGCAGCAATCCAAGGTCCACACCATGGGTTTATTCTAGGATTTCTACCCTCTCTGCCACCGCCATGCTGATATCCTTTAAATGAAGTGTTCTCTCTGTCTTGAAAAGACCAATTAATATTTCACATGGCAAGAACTCCTTTATTCCTGAGTGGGATATTTCTAACTTGATTTATAGGTTGGTGTTTAAATGTGTAAAAGCTTTTGTAAGGCAGGTTTTCAATCGATTAAGGAATCTAGTTTCCCTGGAGTCTTTCATTTTGCAGCAGATATGACCTCTGAAAGCCTACTTCCTAAGATTTATAATCCAATCTCTGTTCATGTTACCCATAGATCGCAGCATGAGCCCCCACTGGACCAAGTTTGGGGATTTCAGACTTGTATTAACACGTGGGGTGACTTCGAATAGCACCTGTGAGCTTGTATTTTCCAGCTTCCCATCACGGGGCTCTGGATCACACAAGACTTAGCCTGTCCACCTGGTCATATATATGAGAGTGCTGGGGCTTCAGAAGTCTCCCAGCTTCCACCAACAGATCCCTGTGAATAGAGAAGCAGGCAAGGTTCTATAAAAAATCCCCACGATATGGGCAAATCCAAAGCAGACGGCACATCAAGATGTGGATTGCCTTTGCATAATGCCTTATCATCTGAAATATTCCTCCACACCCTGCTTCATCTTTACTCATGGGGGGGGGTCATGGGAAGGGAAAGGAGGCACTCAACCAGAGTCTGACTGAAGCCTCTCACCAGTTAAGAATCAAGAATTCCAGCACACTTAATGATATTTGCTCCAGACCTTTGCCTAGTCCCAGCTGTAATCCTGTATTTTTTTTATTTTATTCTGTTTTGTTTTATTTTATTTATCTTTTAGACTCTCCCAGAGACTTCATTTACAGAAGATGACATGTTCCAAGTACCACCCTAGCCGTGATTGGTTTTATCAGAGTAGTAACCTCACCCAAGGACTTTCCCGAGTCAAACTCAAATCTCAGAAAGAGAAAACAGAAGGAAAATTTATTTCCTCACAACTCTTTGAAATGTAACTTGAGAGTCACCAAAATGGTATGTGTGGCTAATGCTGGGAACTTGAGACTGTCCCTTGAGGGGCCCTTACCCAAACTGAGGTATGTCTCCCCTTCCCCAGCTATCTTTCTCTTAATGCCTGTGCTTAAAGTCTATGTTAAAACTTGCTTTTCAGACACGTCTGATACTTTTCAAACCATGTTACAACACGTCTTTAAATGACTCTCGTTGTGACACCCACACCACGCTCTCCATGTGCTTTATTCCTTCCCTGAGCTTTCTTTCTGTGTGTAATAAACCCTGACTCTGCTTAATTTTGGACCATCCTGAAATTCTCTTTTGTGTCAGAGTCAAGGATCCTGGTTTTCCTGAACTGAGACCCCTAAAAGCTTTAGCTCAGACGTCTGAGGAAAGCAGTGTCGCGCTGCGACCCTGCCCCTGTCATCATCCTTTTCGCCTCGCTGACACTTTGGTAAACTTTATATGGAAGCATTTACTTTAATTAAACTAGTCCCATAAATATCCTCAGCACACAGAGGCTCGAAGGTAGAAATTAGGCCTCTTTCTCTCCATGTCTCTGTCTCCCTCTCTCTGTGTCTCTGCTTCTCTCTCTCCTTTCCCTTCTTTCTCTCTCTCTGAGAGAGAGAGATAGTCACACACACACACACACACACACACACACGAGAGAGAGAGAGAGAGAGAGAGAGAGAGAGAGGGAGAGAGAGGGGGGGGAGAGAGAGAGAGAGAGCACTGTTCATGTGCCCTTGAGGATGAGCACCTATAGGGACCAGAAGACGGCATCGGTGCCCTGCTCTCTTACTTTGCACCTTATTCCTTCTAGACAGGGTGTCTTCCTGGAGCTATGCGGACAAGCAGCACGCCCAGCCACCCTCTTACCTTCGCCCACCCAACACTGGGTTACTGGCCTTATGATCCTACCTGGGATTTACCTGGGATCTGATTTACCTCTGTCAGCCCTCGTACCCACCAAGCCATCGCCCCAGCCCCAGCCTTACATTTCCTTTATTCTTATTTTCCAGTGGTGCACATCTGAAATTATCTGTTAAAGAATGAAAAACACCAGACACCCAGATGAAGGACAGAATGAAGGCAGACTCTCCCTTGGGTCACAAGTACAGCTTCCACATATCACAACTTGTTCAGAATGGACTTCCTCAGTGACATTTAAGATAAATGCATGCGTGCAAATACCAGGAACTGAGGTCAGCACCCAGAGTCCATGGAAAAGCTTGGATGAGGCAGCATGCGTATGTAACCCTGGCGCTGGGTGAGGAAGGGAGAAGGCTCCCTAAAGCTCTTGGTGACGTGGCCCAGCGCTCCAGCTTAACTGATGATTCAGATTCAGTGAGAGACTCTGTCTCAAAAATAAAACGGAGAGAGAATAAGGAAGACAGCTGACATTGACTTCTGGCCTCCATATACACAGGCATACACACATATAAACATAAACCTACACACACATACATACACACACACACACACACACACACACACACGAACCTACACACACAGCACATGAACCTGCATACATAGGGCACACACATACACTACACATATACATACTATACACACATATATATACCACACACAGACACACATGAACCTACACACGGCACACACATATATACACACATGCAAATGAACCTGCACACATATGGCACAGACATTCACACACTACATACACATACATATACCACACACAGACACACACATATACACACCACACACACACACACACAGAGAGAGAGAGAGAGAGAGAGAGAGAGAGAGAGAGAGAGAGAGAGAGAGAGAGAGAGAGAGAGAGAGAGAGAGAGAGAGAGAGAGAGAGAGAGAGAGAGAGAGAATTACAAGATCGCTTTCCTGCGACTTTGGACTTCAGCCCTGCTTTCCCCGATTATCTGGACCAGGTGCATTATCTTGGCCTGTCTTCAGAGTGGAGACGACAGAGTGGCTCAGGCCAGTGAGTGATGTCATCAGTATTTCCGCATCATAACTCAGGAAGTCTTGCGTGTGCGCACCATTAGCCAGCCACAGCATTTGGAAAGGAGAAGACTTACATACAACCCCAAAGCACTGAATCCACTCTTTTAAATATTAAAAAAAAAAAACAAAACACTACCATAGAATCACAAAGTGGCTCAACAAAAGAAATCATTTATTATGACTGACAGAGACAAAGTCAAACCTGAAAATTCCTCTTTACTCCTGAAATGCCTCAGCCTTTCTGACAGGAGATTTAAAAATAGTCAAAGTTACAAAACCAAAAGTATTTAAATGAAATTAAGCAGACAGTATCCTGACTTCTGAAGGGCCTTTCCTAAGAACGGAAGGTCTCATCAGTGGCATCACACCCCCTGTCTACAGCTGCTACAGAGCAGAATGCAAAGTCACGTGCCCGTCATCTTTCACTGCGTATTAAAGTCTGGAAGAAACAACACACCTTGGAGTAATTGGGATTTTTGTCAACTATACACTCTAACTTCGTGACCTGTAAGGCTCTCCATGAATCCAGGTTCATCAATTCTGATTCTCACCTTGGAGGGACCCATACCAGGGTAATAAAAGATAAGAACTCTGCCACCAGGTTCTCTGGGCATCAGCCTATACCAGCTGTACCTCAGGCATCAAGCCACGTCACATGCTAACCTCCTTGGCATTTACTCTGCCAGAGACACTGATCCTTGGTGCTTCTAACTTGTTCCTCACACATTCTTCCTTTGAGAGCCCTTATCAATCAGCAGAGGAGGATGAGACAAAAGGGAATCAGCAGGTGAAATCATCTTTTAAAATGTTTAAACAAAGACATCTATCTTTAGTCCACCTGACCACCTCACCATTCCTGGCTGTGACACTTCTACAGAACATGGTTCTTACATCACGGGCTAATAACTTTCTTAAGAAAATGCATCCGTCTTCCCATACCCTCCTATGCTAATCAGCCTCCACTCTTACTGATTTCTTCTTATGGTTTCACTTCTGTGTTGTTTGCGGATTTCCTACATGCATCTAATGTAAGCATCACTACATTTATCCAAGCACTTTTTAACCCCTTGATACTCTAAATTTAGAAACTGAAGGTTTAGTTAAACTATCTTATGTGCTCCTTTCCCCAAAGCTGTTGAGGAACACAGAGCTGATTCTACTTTCTCAGGAGAGTACAACACAGTGCAGAATAGTATCTCAGTGGCCAAGTTTCTTTGGGGCCACCTCTTCTTCCTACATGTTCAAAGTGGACAGACTGAGTGTCGCCTCACAGAGTTCACCGCCTTCCCGAAGAAACCTTGACTGACTTAGTTTTGGCTTGTACACCTGTTCTCACGGCCCCAGGAGCTTACACGTCTCCCACCTTGTTCCTGGGTTGCTTTGCTGAGCACCTGCCTGCTACTCCCTGGCACATGGAACAAGAGAACAGCAGTCTCCTTCATGATGACTCCACTTACAATGGTAAGGAACCTGCGTGCTCAGGGAGTTTCCCCACTCACACCAATAGCTGCCTTTGCAATATGGTAGGAATTCTTTATTCCTGAGCTTCAACTGATTGCTTGCATGTTGTCACCACTTGACAATGAATTCCTTCAAGGCAATGACCTCTGCTTTCTTCAAAGCACCTGTCCATAGACACAGTGTAACCCTGGGTTCCTGGTCAGTGACCCCAGCCTCTGGCACTGGAACTTAGCCCTTCTAGCAACTTCTTTAAATCCTCATTTCTTACCATCATGAGGGATAATCACACCACCTTCCCTGCCACCACCCTGGTAATGATAAGATGAACTGGAATCACCTGACATCACAGTAACTACACCAAGTAAATACTGCCGACTGATAACTAGCAAAGGTTTCTGATAAGCCTGGTAGGATGGTGGCTTTATCATGGATGACACATTTTATTGAACATCCCAGGGCTGGAGATGCTCTCTCTGTGGTGCACACTTGCTTAGCATGCATGAGGAGTGGATTAAGTTCCCAGCCCAGAAAACAATTAAACAGATGAAAATGATCATTTCCTGGGAGGCTGAAGTGATAACTCTGTGGCAGAGTGCTTGCCTAGATTGATGTCAGACTTTTTGTCTTTGACAAATACCATCCAGAACAGCTTAAAAGAAAGAGATGTATTTTGGCTCACATCTTCGGTGGTCTTAGCACATAGCTGGGCACTGTTTCTATGCTGGAGCAAGCGAGAGTATCCTCGTGGGATGGCATAGAGAAGCAAAGCTGCTCAGATCATGGTAACCCAGAAATGAAGAACAAACAAGGAGCTGAGACAAGGGACAACACTGAATTCCACTCCACTACTCAGAGCCTATTTCTTCCAAGTAGGTGCCAGTTTCTAACATTTCCAGATTTTCCCAAAATAGTGGCCCTATCTAGGGACCAAGCCTTCATAAAGGAGCCTTCTAGGACACATTTCATATTCAAACTATCATATCCAAAATGCAGAAACCCTGGGGTTATTAACAGAACTAAAAAAAAAATAAATTTCATTTCTTGGACATATGTCAGATTCTTGAATTTAATCCCTAGTACTATAGGGCAGACAGAGAGACAGTTGAAAATAATGAATAAACAAGGAGTTACAAAAAGAAAGAAAGAAAGAAAGAAAGAAAGAAAGAAAGAAAGAAAGAAGGAAAGAAAGAAAGAACCAGACACAAGATTTCATCAAAGCAAGCCAGAGATTGAAAAGGTCCATACTATAGGAAGCTGCCACCAGATCCAGCTGACAATAGTACTGAGAAGGTTGGGTCAAATATGTGAGGAGAAATTGAAATCTATATTTTATTGTATTTCTTTGTGGGTGGGGTGTACATTTCATGGCACACATGTGGAGGTCAGAGGACAACTGGAGGAGTTGACTATTCCCTCCCATCATATAGTCCCAGCAAGTGAACTTAGGTTGTAAATCTCTGAGGTAAATGCCTTTAATTGTTGAGCCATCTTTGCCATCCCTGGAATCCATATTTTAACAATAGAATATCCAAATTAAGAAAAAATGGCATCTAATTCTTCTGAGAAAAAAGTAAATAAATGAATAAATTACATATATATATATGATAGTCAAATACATAATTAATGGTTCAAGAAACTTCTAATGTGTGTTTCTTTTTAAGATTTTTAAGTGAACCTATATTATCGAACTACAGAAATGGTCCCTGAATGTCATCTTTAAATTTATATTATCTACTGGATCATAGAAGAAAAATTCTACATACATACACACACACACAGAGGCACACATGATGGGTATGGCTACTGCTTTGGATGGCAGGAAACTCTAAAACATCTGGCAGTATTACCAAATGTGTCCCGAAGAGTCAACAGTATGGATGAATCTTACAGTCAACTGGCAGAAATTTTTGGTGCTCCTGCCAATGCCTACCTGATATGATAAAGTGCACAAATCCAGTACCACTCTGGTGACTGCCTGGGCATCTTTGAAATTTGCTGAGACCCCTATTTACCACCTCTCTAAGATCATTAACTTTCTTTCTTTATCTTTAAGAGTTACAGGGACTTGGTGGTCTCCCGTTAGATCTGTCCCACTGTCTCAATGGGTAAACGCACTCCTCACGGTCCTGACTTCCTTGCTCATGATCTCCCTCCTTTTGCTCCTCATCGGGACCTTGGGACGGGCTCTGTGTGAGCCTTGTCAGTTTGGTTGCTCACCTTCCTGGACCTGGGGGGAGTTGGGAGGACCTTGGACTCAACATAGTGTAGAGAACCCTGATGGCTGTTTGGCCTCAAGAGGGAGGGAGTGGGGGTGTGGGTGGAGGGGAGGGGAGGGAAGGGGGAGGAGGAGGGGAGGAGATGCAATTTTTAATAAAAAATAAATAAACTGGAAAAAAAGAGTTACAGGGACAGCATAGCTAGACACAGTACTGCACACCACAGGAGTTCTTGGAGGAGTGACTTCCAGGTGAGACGCTAAAGAGAAGGATAACAATTTATCCACTCATCGTGTGGCCTCCCACCACTACTAATTATCACCTCCATTCCCCACCTCTCTATCACGATTCATTGACCCATCTATCTAGCTGGATACTGGATGGCTACCATAGTCGTTCTCTTTCTTATTCTTGTTTTTGTTTATTCCTCTCTCTTCCTCCTTTCTTTCCCCATCCTCCCCCTTACAACAGAACCTTGTGTGGCCTGGGCTAATCTTGGACTCATTATGTAACCTATGATGATATTTTGATCCTCCGGCCTCCCTTTCTGACTGTTGGGATTATAGCCTTGAACCACTACGCACGCACAGCTTTCTCTCTCATTCTTTCTTCATTTTTTTCTCTTTCTATCCTCTATATTTGTATAATTATCTATGTATGAACTGGCTCCACAATACATGTGTATCCCTAAAAGTGAATATTTTTTCTAAACTCTACATCCCAAATTCATCCAGAAAAAATCAATATAATTCTAGTACAACTGGTCCAGGTTAATTCTAAATCTGTTATCTTTTTCTGTCATGATTTCACCAGATGTGGGAGTCTGGCTCCTTAGTTAATATCTCGGATAAATAATGCTAAATAATTACTCAGACGAACTTAAGACTTGGCCCTCAACATGCTCTCTGTACAGGAGCACGCAAAGTCTAGTTGACCAAAAGCCAAACAGATCATGAAAAACAGACGGAGAAACTTGAAAATGAGTCCATGCTCCCCTCTCCCTCACAGTGTTGTACACACTGAGTTTACAAAACAAAACAGGCTAAAAATAATTCAGGGTTTTATAAAAACTTAACAAGGTTTTAAAAACTTTGCTAATACTTCAGAGAAGAAATAGGATTTTTCTTTTGTGTGAGGGTGGAGCACAGAGGGAGGGGTGCGTGCATGCGTGCGTCCATCTGCAAGCAGGAGGAGACAACCTCAGGCTCCCTTTATCAAGCATCATTCCCCTTATTTTTGAGATATCATCTCTTACAGGTCTGGAACATGTCAAACGAGGGTGGCCGGGCAGTGAGCTCCAAGGTGCCACACGTCACCTTGCACCAGCTCCCCAGCACTGAGTTAAGAAGTACAGGCCAGCTACCCCACCAGCTTCTGTACACGGGTTCTGTGGAGCAAAGCCACATCCTCATTCTTGTTAGATGAGCCATCTCCTCACCGTCTTTCTCTCTCAAACTAGAATCCTGAACCAAGTCTATATTTCAATAACAGTCTCCAAAGTCGGAAGACGAGAGGGCTGGGTGAGAGGTGAAGAGAACAAGCTGCATTGCAGAGGATTTGAGTTTGGGTCTCAGCTCCCACATCAGGCAGCTTACAACAACTTGCAACTCCAGCTCCAAGAGATCTGACCTCAGTGAGCACTTGGACACACATGTGTATGCCTCCCAACACATAACTAATAAGTAACATAAATCTTTTTTTTTAAAAAAAAAAAAAAAAAAACAGCACTAGCTCTTTGGAGAAATCCTGAGACTGCCTAGAACAGTGGCTTCCAGAGGGGGTGACAAGCAAAACTGTCTAGACGGCTGTTAGGGTGAAAGAGGACTCTGGGATACCACTCCAAACCTACCAAAGCAGTGACCCAGTTTCTCCAGTGACCTTACGATCAGCTCAGTTGAAAACCTGACACTAGTGTCTGGATGATGTCTTATAATGCCTCAGCAGAGGTTATGGTTGACAATGGTTATGATTTTGTTCTATTAATTTCCTCTGGTTTGTTTTTCAGAAGAAGAACACAGATAGGAAATGACCATGGCCATTATTTTGTCTGAATCCTCCATTTTCAACAATAATTTACTTCTTGTTTTTTGAGAAAGAAGCCCTGGCTAGCCTAGAACTGGATAAATGTGTACATGTAGTAGCCTAGAGCATATATATGAGCATGCCCTGCTCCTACCTCCTGAAGACTGAATGACAGGCATGTGCCACTGTCTATGTACAGTGCTAGATATGGAACCCAGGATTTTACGTGTGCTAAGCAAGAACTGAGCTACGTCTCCATCCCTTGAAAAAGACCTTGTTAAGTTTAAGTAGGTCTGCCGGGGCTCTGTGGTTCTGGATGGCCTTCTCTCAGAGCAACACCACCCACAACACACGCAAGCAAGCCTAGAGGAAGATGGGATGTTATTTCCATTCTGGCCAAATAACCAGAATTGAGTCAGAGAGCTGAAAAGGTCTAACCAATGACCATCTGGTCCAGTCCCTGTCTCCATGTGACTGTGATTTATTTCTAGAATTTCAAAGCCAAGAAAGTGCATTGTGGGGTTTGTACATCTCAGTGGTGAGTGTGTTCCTCCAAAATGACACCAGGTGCTGGTGTCAAAACAACATGCCCTAATTCTCAATGGAGAATAAGGATGTTCTTCCTAGGAAGCCTCGTCAACTGGAAAAAGCCTAGAATCATCTGAAAGGATAGCTTAGATGGAGGAATTTCCTAAGTCAGATGGACCTGTAGACATGTCTGTGGGGGACTGTCTTGCTTATAAATTGATGTAGGAGTGACACTTTGGGTGTCATATTCCCTGTGAAGATGGACCCTGGACTGTATAAGAAGCTAGCTAAGAATGAGCCTGCGAGCAAGCTAGCAAGCAACACTCCCCCCACAACACCCCTGCCACAGCTTCTGCTTCAGGTTCCTGCCCCAATTTCCCACAATGGTAGCCTGACCTGCAAATGTGAGCCAAACAAGTTCTTTCCTTCTAGAAAGTGCTTTTGGTCCGAGTGTTTTATCACAGTAGCAGAAGAAAAAAAAAAAAACTAGAACAGAGTTACAAGTTGATTTTTTGCTTTTGTTTTATCCCCCCCTTCTGATTTATTCTCCAGAACCAAAAGGCTACACTTAAGGCAACATGAAAAGATGAATCCATCCTAATAGAAGCATGATGCTATAGCTAACGAAGCTGCCAATGGCAGTGTTTGCTATCAGGTTACTCACTGATGTTCTTGGGCCGCAGCTTCCTGCTCTTCAAACTGAAGAAGCCACCCCATTTACAGCTTGGTGTATATGGATTTCATCCTTCATCAAGGTCCTCAGCAAGAGAGATTAAAATTTGTTCTCTGGGTTACCAAGGCCCTATTCCTCTGAGAGGTTCTACAGGCAGTTAATGGTTGCTAGGGGTGTGGGTGAGGGAGAAGCATTTTCTTCAGTGATTTATCCACTGGTAAGTTGCCCATGCTCCTGTAACCAATCCTAATGGTTAACTCATGGGTTCATCAAAAAACAAGAAACAAACCACAGATATGACAGAAAAGTAGCAGTGGCACTAGCTGGGGGAGAAAGGCCTTCAGCGGGGTAGAGGAAGACAAGGGAGAGCACTAGAGAAGATACGATCAAAATACATACTATATAAGAAATGCTCAGGGTGAAGCCAACTGCTGTGTGTAATTAATGCATGATGATAAAAAGTTTAAAAGGAACTTATGGAGCTGAGTAGATGGTTCAGCATTAAAGCTGTTGTCATGTAAGCAAAAGGACTGAAGTTCAGATCTGCAGTACCCACATACACACCAAGGAGGTGTGACGTCCCACCTACAATTCCAGCCTCAGAAGGCAGAGACAGAGGATTCTCAGAGCAGGCGGGCCAGAGAGACTAGATATTTGCTGAGCTCTGGGTTCTCCTAAGACCCTCTGCCTCAATGGATAAACTGGAGAATGATCATAGATGATTCCCAGCACAGAGAAAACATATGATGAACATATGATAGATGTCACCATGTGATTTTTTTTGGAAGCTTCCTGTGGAACAAAGATACACTTAGGCTGTGCTCCTTCCTCCCGCAGAAGGCACTTCTGGCGCTCCACTCACTCATGCGTGAATGGACAGATGGCTCCTGTGTCCCATGTAATTCTCCAAATGGACTGATTCACGCATTATCATGAAGCTGACCCATCTCCATAGATCTGAGCATCTTTGAGGTGACGTGTTAATGAGGAAATATCAAGGTTTGCTTACGGAGGTGGATAAGAATCTTCCAAGAAAACCAAGAGGGTTTCCACACTTCAGAGTCTAGGAAAATGCCAATGTCAGTGCTCTGCCTCAGTAAGAAATGGGTGGCAAGGTCAAAGTCACAAATTTAACGTGTAGCTAGAAATAGCAGGTTCATGTAGGAAAAAAAAAAAAAAACCTGCGAAGGGGCTGGAGAAATGGCTCAGTCAGGAAAGCACCTGTCATGAAGCAAGAAGATAGGAGTTTAACTCCTCAAATCCACACTTTATATGAAGTCCAACATAGTGGACATGCTCGCAATGCCAGTGCTGGGGAGATGGAGGCAGGCAGATCTTTGAGACTGACTGGCTAAATGACTAGCCGGCCCTGTCAAATCAGCGAGTTCCACGTAATTGAGAGATAGCCTGTCTCAAAATACAAGGTGAAAGGTGAAGTTCTGAAAAGAACACTCAAAGTTGACCTCTGAGCTACACACACACACACACACACACACACACCATATGCATGCATGCACAAGCACATGTATGTGCACACACACATTTTATGGCTACAATAATAGCTAATAACTTATCCATTCCCCAAACACTCAGTGATTTCAATTGAATAGTTACAGAGAGATAGTCTGTATCCCAATTGCCAAATAGCTAAATAGCTTGTGGTGGGGGAAGGTATCACACCAGCATACTTCACTAGCAAGCTATGACTTCATGCTGGGTCAGCACCTCTAAGTGTCCAGGACGAGAGCCAGTGAGATGACTCAACAGGTAGAAGCACGATGAGCTGAGTTTAATCTCTAGAACTGTCATAGTGGAAGGCAAAACTGACTTATGCAAATCGTCGACTGACCTCCACACAAGTGCTGTGACATGTGTGGGTGCATGCATAAACACACACACACACACACACACACATACACACACATGAGAAAGAGACAGACAGACACATACATAGACAGAGAAAGCAAGACATAGACAGACTGGGTTTCTAGGATGACCTTAGATCATTTGTCATATATTACAAACCCAGTAACTCTGAGGCAGGTGGGATCAAGTGTGATATCATGTGTCTATCACAGGCTAAGGGAGCTGAGTGAATCTCTCTCTATCATGTAGGTAAATGTGTGCCCATACACTCATGTGCATCCTGCAGGTTTGATCCTTTACTAAAATGGCTGATAACATAAGCACTATAGGAAGGAAGTCCACAAAGAATAGAACGCATAGAAAAAACAAACCACGGTGAGTTTCTATTGTCTGAAAGTCTCCAGGTCTTTTCCAGAGAATACACCACCAATGACATTAAATGCTGAACATAGTGAGTGTCTATTGTCTGAAAGTCACCAGGCCTTTTCCAGAGAAATACATCACTGGCGGCACTGAATGCTGAAATACAAAGGCACATCCCATACCTGTTCTACATGTGTGTTTAAAGAAAAGAAAATGTTAGACAAGACATTTCAACCCTTTGCTAAATTGCATTTGAATCTCTTATCATTATTCTTCCAATCAAAAATATCACTGTCAGCCGGGCGGTGGTGGCGCACGCCTTTAATCCCAGCACTCGGGAGGCAGAGGCAGGCAGATCTCTGTGAGTTCGAGGCCAGCCTGGTCTACAAGTGCTAGGTCCAGGACAGGCTCTAAAAAAGCTGCAGAGAAACCCTGTCTTGAAAAACCAAAAAAAAAAAAAAAAGAAAAGAAAAGAAAAAAAATATCACTGTCATCATTTTTATTTCTTTGGGAGGAAACCTCGAAACAATGCTGGGAAGCTAGTACCACAGCAGAAGTGGTGAACATCCATTCCATCACCTGAGATACACCCTCAAAGCTCTCCCAGGAGTCTTTGCAACTTAAAGCAAAAAAAGGCCCTCAATACACAGTGTGACTCATATTCAGAAGATGCAGAAGGGTCAGGGTTAGAAACATAAACAGAACTGGCATGACAGCTCAGTCAGCAAAATGTTTGTCAGGCAAGCAGGACAATCTGAGTTCAATCCCCAGAACCCATGTAAAATGCCAAGCTTGATGGTAAGCACCTGGAACCCCAACCCTGGGGAAGCTGGGAGGAGGATGCCTGGGGCTTCCTGGCAGCCAGCATAGCCTATCAACAAGTTCCAAGTCACGGAGAGACCATATGGCAAAAACAAGCCAACCAAGGAATGAGAGAAAGATTGAACTCTTTACATACATGCAAACACACATTCATCAGTGATGTGGGACAATGGTCTGAATTCTGTCAATTATATTTTAAGTAAACACTAATTGGCCAATAGCCAGGCAGGAAGTATATGTGGGATGACCAGACAGAAAGTAGAGGCATGGCAATGAGAACAGGAGAATTCTGGGAAAAAGAACGTGCATTCTGCAGTCCTGATCCAGCCACAGAACAAGCAAATTGTGACTGCCTCACCCAAAAAAAGTACCAAACCACATGGCTAACATAAACAAGAATAATGGGCTAATATAAATTATAAGAGTTAATAAGAAGCCTGGGCTAATGGGCCAATCAGTCAGTTTATAACTAATATAGACCTCTGTGTGATTTCTTTGGGACTTAACGACTAAGGGAACCAGGCAGGACAGAAAACTCAGTCAACACATCAGCATCTGCACGGAGACACAATAATATGACTGATAGAACTAGACTTTGTTAGATGAACTGTGCTTACTGGATGATCAGAGCTGTTGATTCCATGACAGGGCGAGGGGTGAAGCTTTTACAATGTCATTTCCCCTCAGCAGTTATGAAAAGGACAAGATGCTGATGTAATGTAATAGGCTCGGGCATTATGAGAAGTCCGTTACTGTTTTTGTTCCCATAAAAACAATTAGTCATCCATTCATAAGAATCACTGATGGACACCAGTTCATTCAATGGGTCACTGTGTTTCCGGCAATTCAGTCTTCCCACCCTTCTTTTTCACAAGGGCTGTCATTGGCTGGGACCCTCTGGGGGAGCCAAGCCCTTGTAGAAACCATGACTACAACTTCAGGAAATTATGCCTTGGAAAACACAGCCCGTGTGGAGGAGTAAAGGGCAAGCAGCCCAGCCCTGCATCTTTGAAAGCATGCTTTAAAAATAGCCATGGGGGCACTTTCCTGTTTGTGGAGCTCAGTCACAGCTGTTCATACCCTACATTGCTTTCATAACCCTGCCTGGCCACAAAGAAAATAGGCACCACCACTAGTTGTTGAAATGGACACTATTCAACACTCATGTGCCTTCAGAAATAGCACAGGAAGCGTCAGAGACACAATGAAAGGGAAGGTGGGGGAACCTTAGGAGGACCTGAGAGAGAAGAGGTGGCATTTTTAAACAATGAGAAATATGAAATAATAAAGAAGGGCAGGAAAGAAAGGGTAGGGTTTGAAAAGGGTGTCACTGGGAAATGTGTGGAAAAGGATCAGTCTTAAAGATCAAGAGTTCTCAAGGACCCCTCCAGGCTTCAAGGGACGTTTCCAATGCAGTGGTCACACAGACGACACTGGTTACATGACCTGGGTCATAAGACAAAACCAAATACATGGATCTGGGAAAGGGACAGGGTGGGAGCTGCTAGGGAATGGAGGAAAACAGGAGAGCGGGGTGCTGCATACATGAATAAACATGTCAAAGAACAGATTTAACTAGTTAAAAACAGAATTAAAAGTCAAGGTTCTCATCAACTCTGATGTGTCTTAGCTGTGTCTTCTTGAGCACCCTTCTTAATCCTGCCAACCTCCATCAGAAGGGCATGGAGCACATACGTCAGCCAGTCTCTAAAATTCTGTTCTAACAATGCTCTGTTGCCTGAGCTTGTAGAGAACACAGGCTGCCAGGCAGTGGGGAGTTGGGAGGACCACTGATTTACTGTACAGACATTTAGACATTTAGACCCATGCTCCTGGAGAAAGGAATGAAACGAAATTGAGGCGAACCCTATGATAGTACACTTCATGGACCACTCTTGACACACTTCAGGAGGACTGACTTCAAGAAGATAGTGACAGGACTATCTACTTCTAAGACTACAATAGAAGCTACCAAGAAGTTATATGGCCCAATTCTCAGGGACCAGAGGCAAGCTGGTAAAGCGTCTAGTTATTGAAGTCAGACAACTGTACTCGTAACTCTGCTAAGTAGTAGGTCTGTAAGATTCAGTGATTGTTTTAATCTTCCTCTGAACTTAAAGTAGCAATTATTCATTTCTGGAAGCAAAGAGAAAATAGAATTATGGGTATCAAATGTTGTTACCCAAACATAGGACCAAAGTAAGTACTCAATATATATTATCTATTTTTTTTAATTTTATTTTCATAAAGTATTTTACCTATAAAACTTGGAGAAATGTGTTTTGTGTTTTTCTCAGATCCTTTAAAATCATGAATCACCTTTTTTGTTTTTTATGAGAAAAAGACAGCCTCCTTCCAACTCTGCCAGTAGGAACTGGCCAAGTAACCACTGATCAGTCATTGACTAGATAGTGAGGTTGATCTTTAGCTCTTGGGACCTTGAACAGCTTAAGTGCATGGGAGAGTGTGGGCATGGTACCAGCCACCGAGCAAAGTTGTCCTGACCATCAACACATTGAAGGAAAGAGGTGGAGGGGGCTCTAGGGAACTGGAGGGTACAGACACTCCGTTTTCTGATAATTGCCACCAACTCCAGTTCTGTACTCTGATTAGCCTCAGATCCCATCCTGGGCTAATGAGAGGTGTGTTCTATACACCCTCAGTGCATGCTTGGGAACTCTGGCCACATGGCACCAAAACTCTATTACTGATGGAATCACAAAGCTCTTGGCTTTCAGGGATTATAAATTACTCTAGGGTCAAATGCAGTACAAGCTCACAGGTTTTGCCTGAAGATTTACCAAAGGTTCATCTTTTGCACCGCCACCATATTCTGAGAAATGGAGCCACAGTAAATATGAAGATTACAAGATTCTGACTTTAATGGAATTCTGTTTTAGTGAAACACATGGACAAATAAATACAAGGTAAATAAACTATTCATAATAGGGAAGGCTTTTTAGATGGATGACTTTGTTCAGTTTCTCCTCAATGAGACACAATGGTTGGCATACTGACTTTACTATAATTTTGCCTCGTAATTACAGAGATTATGGTCCACCCCGATGGGGATGGAGCTCCATGTCTTAGGAAATGGAGAAAAGGATGTCTACTCTCTGGGCAACTTGTTCTCATCTACTGGTTCAATAGGACATTGCAAAGGGCAACTCCGGAGCTAACTAATTGGCTCTATACTCTGAACTCTCAAATACCCCAGCATCTTGTAATGCAGATTTATATACCTCTTTAAAATGGAGATAAGCAGAGCAGCATCAGTGAACTGCTATGTCCATTATTACCCCAGTACTCGGGAGGGAGAGGCAGGAAGATGAGAAGTTAAATGTCATCCTGGGCTACATAGAAAATTCAGACTGGGACACATGAAGCCCTGTCTCAAATAAAGAAACACTGAAAGCACAAACTGTAGTGCCTGAGAATTTTTGAACTGTCCACATGATGAATGGGTGAGAGAAGAGACACTGGGGTTTACTCAGAAGGGAGTCAAGCAAGGACACGGGGATAGGAGGCACCTTATGTATCATCACCAAGCATAATACCACTAGACAGAATGAGTCAGAGCCAGGCTAGCAGGCCCAGGAAAACAGCCAACGAAGCTGACTACAAGGTTGTCTAGTGACTGGCCCTAAGGAAGTGTCTGTAGCTAGGTCCTCTGTGTAGCCTCAAGCTCCATTGCCTGCTCTGTATTGACAAAAGCTGAATGCCAAAATACTGATTTTAGTTCATAATCTGAATTTTAAAGCTTCTCTTCAGAGCTGTAAGTTCCTCATGCAGATGCCTAAAGTATATGTTTGTTTACTTTCTCAAACAAACCAGAGAAAGCTACAGAAAAGGAAAGCAAACAGAGTTTGATAATAAAAACCAAAGAATCTTGAGATACTGTCAAACTCATCTATGTTCATCTAAGATTTCTCAAGCACACTGCACCATAGTCATGCCTTCATCTATTCAATAATTGCCCGTTAGGCACTTAGAATGTGCCTAACCCCATTGCAGGTACCAGACAAATGGAAACATATGGAGCTCGTAACTAAGTGTAGGGGATAGAACATATATATATAAAAAAGAATGCAATGTCATGTCTGGGGCAAAGTTGCTCTGAATGAAACTCATAAGAACAAGTCTTCTGGTGGGCTCTTTGGGAGATGCAGATTGAGCAGAAGTCCCTGTAAAATATAGGCTTGAAGAGGTACAGGAATTATCTAAAGTAAGGCAATAAACCAATATGGCTGCCCAATGGGCAAGGCTGAGGGGAAAGCAAAAGACAGTAGTTATATCCTTGGCACCTGTTCAGTCACGAGGACTCCAGTCTATCACTTACCACCAAGAAGTCTACAATTTGTTTATATATGCTTATAAACATTAATGGAAGTTTAATGTGTCCCTTTGTAAATGTACTTACATTTATTTCCATGGATTGTTACTGCTTATTTTACAGGCAGGTGTGGTGCAAATGCATGTGTGTATTCATGCAGGTAGAGTCCAGAGGTCTCTTCTTTGACCTGAGTTCTGCAATTCAGTTAGGCCGGCTGGCCAGCAGGCTCCAGAGCACTACCTGCCTCTGCCTACCCAGTGCTGGGATAACCAGCTTTTAGCAAGTTCTTCCAGACCCAGTTTTCTTTCTTCCTTCCTTTCTTTATTTTTATGAGTGTCCTGAGGGTTGAACTCCTGTTCACTTGGATAACAAACCCTCTGCTAACTGAGTGATCTCCCTAGGGCCAACTTTCCATTTGTTCTCTACATGAATTTTCCGCAGGAGCTCTTGTCTTCCACGAGCTCTCTTTCAGACCTCTACAGTGAGGCCAGACTTGAATCCTTGCTCCCTCCTCTGATCTGCACCCCTCAAGACCACTACTCCAGCAGTGCAATGTTGGGTATCCAGTCATGCATGTACAGGTTCATCGTGTTGCCAGAGGTTTCCATAAAACAAACAAACGGGTTTGGGAGTGAGGATAACTGCTAATTCTAACATCTCTGCTCAGGAGTTGTAAACTAAGTTTTCACGTCCACTGTAAAATGTGGACAGAAGCAGGAGAAGCTACTGCCTCTGCACTAGTAAAGGGAGATGGTATTTAGCATGTCACGTAACAAAAGGTACTGCTTGCAGAATCATAGGTTCTTGGAAAGGTAGGTTGTGCCAAGGATCTAGAAAGATTCAATCCAGTCACACTTTACACTGTGACACCATGGTCCCTTTCACAGTCTCTTTTCAAGCTTTAAAATCAATTGGATTTGTAACCATTAGAGACAGATTCCCTCTAAGCTGCATCAGTTACTAGTTATGTGATCAAAGAGAAAAGTCATTTAATCATGGCTAGAAACCGAATATGAGTGAGTACATCCCAGCTGGCGACAGATGGGGAAGGTGACTGAGCCCCACATTGGAGCACTGGACTGAGCTCCCAAGGTCCCGATGAGGAGCAGAAGGAGCGAGAACATGAGGGAGAAAGTCAGGAACGAGAGGGGTGCGTTCACTCATGGAGACGGTGGGACAGAACTAATGGGAGATCACCAACTCCAGTTGGAATGGGACTGATGGATCATGCGACCAAACCCGTCTCTCTGAGTGTGGCCAACAGCGGGGGCTGACTGAGAAGCAAAGGACAATGGCTCTGGGCTCTGATTGTTCTTCATGGACGGGCTCTGTGGGAGCCTTCTCAGCTTGGTCAATCACCTTCCTGGACCTGGGGGGAGTTGGGAGGACCTTGGTCTTAGCATAGAGTGGGGAACCCTGATGGCTCCTTGGCCTTGAGAGGGAGGGAGGGGAGGTATGGGTGGAGGGGAGGGGAGGGAAGGGGGAGAAGGAGGGGAGAGAAAGGGGAGAAGGAGGGGAGGGAGGGGGGAGGAGGAGGGAAGGAGATGGAAATTTTTAAATATAAAAAAAAATAAACCATGAGAAAAAAAAAATTCTAAACATTTAAAAAAAAAAAAAAAGAGAAAAGTCATTCAAGCCTCCCAATAGGAGGAACGATGCTGACCTCACAGGGTGTTGGATATGAGCTATAAGAAAATATATATAGAGAAAAAAGCATTTCTTGCTGCAAAAGTCAGATTTGGGGACTCTTAGCTCTTAGTGATCTAATGCAAAATCAATTTATATGAATCCACAATATCTCTTAAAAGGAAATCACAGGACTGAGGGCACAGTGTCACAAATAAAGTTACTTGCTGTGTAAGCATGAGGCCCTGAGTTTGGATCCCCAGGACTCAGTTAAAAAGCTGTGCACAGTATCATGTATGGATAACCCCAATGCTGGGGTTCAGGGTAGGAACAGATTCTTAGATCAGACAGGCTAGCTAAAATATACCAGTGAGCTCCAGATTCAGTGAGGGACCCTGTCTCAAAATAAAATACAATAAGAAAGACACCTAATGCCAACCTTTGGATTCCACATGCACATACACGTTTACATACGCATATAACCATGCAGTCATGTATATATACTACACATGCACATACATACTTACATATGTATATACCCATGAATATATGTATATACACTACACACACACAAATAGTAACCAATCAATCAACCATAAAGGGATCCAAAGATCAAGTGCTTTAGTTTATGTCTCACTGACAACTCCTTCTTGGACTGCATGACTAGGGAGTATCTGGAGTCACCTTGCTATAAATCACAACAGAAGGAACAGGAAGAGGTACAATGTCAAAGGACAGGTGACTCAGCTCATGCCTAGAAGTCAATGTGCATCCTTCCAAGGTGGACGTCATTAATAAGCTCTCCAATGGTAAATCTGAAAAACTGCTTTGAATTTATTCTAGTTGAAGATCTACCTGAAGCAGTTATGGGGTGCTATAAACATCTTACTAAGTGGCAGTTCAAAGTTGGGCATGGCTAGCAAAGGTCACGTGCTATAATAAGCATATTCAGCACTCAGCACTTCTTATGCAGTTCTAAATGATACTGTGGTCCTAATGGAATTCAAGTATGCCAATCTATTTCAGGTGTATCAGAGTCGGCCTGACAAGCAAGAGTCAAAGAATGAAGCAGGACTGAATGCCAAGCCAACAGGATCATAAGGCAGAGAAAGCTGAACAGGACGCAGGGTTAAAATATAAGGAGGCTGGAAAGGAACCATGACTGTGGTCACTAACTAAATCTCTCCATAGTACTTTAAGATGCTGACAGTTAATATTGAGTGCCAACTTTATAGGATCTAGTTTCTTCTTAGAGACAAGTTTCTTGAGCATGACAGGGAATTTGTAGACTAGGTTTGTTTCAGAAATGTCTGTGAGATTCTCTAGATTAGATTACTTGAGGTGGAGAAACTAAACCTAGCCATGGGTGGTCCCATCCCATGCTACTGGGTCCTAATCTAAATAAAACAAGGAAGTGGTCCTGCGAGATAACTGAGAGAATAAAGATGCTCGATGCCAAGTCTGATGACTTAAGTTCGATCCCTAGGACTTACATGGTAGAAAGAAAGAACCAATGCCTACACGTTGTCATCTTGATTTCCACACTTACATTGCTATATACATACCAACACGCATGCGTACACACCCAAATAAATAATAAGATAAAAAGGAGGAAGTGAGCTGAACACCTATACTCCTCCTCTTCTGTTTCCTGACAGTGGCTGCAATGGGATCAGCTGTCTCCCACTCCTGCCCCCATGATATCCCCACCATGACAGACTGTACTTTCATATTGTGAGACAAAATAAGCCCTACTTTCCTTAAGCTGCTTCCGTTGGGTATTTTGATACAGTTATTAGAAAAATTCAAGTCAGAGACGTGGTCCTAGAGGAGCAAAGTAGTCTTTTACTAGTCATCCTTAGGAATAAATCTAACTCTTGTTGGTAGAAAAGTCAATTCAAGGTTACATTTAAAATATACATACAGTAAAACATTACCTTAGTGGATACCCTCAGACAAAATCTTATGCCTGCCTCATAAAATGTCAGGTTATCTATGATCTAAAGTAAATTAAATAACACACTTTCTTTGACAGATCATGTGTTTCTTAAAAAGTTTATTTCAGCTAGCAACATGCATAAAATCTGACAGTTCTCAAGGCCACAGAAGGCTATTTCAGGAGTCTGTAGTCAATCAAGTACACCAGATAATGTGCTTTGGGAAATGATAGTGTTAACAGGCCCAGCATTCTAGTTCTGCTAACAGACAAGCAATATTAGTTATTTGCTTAACAATGAAGCACCTGTGCATCTCCCAAGTCTCTGATGGACAGACTCTATAGCACAAGGTTAACCAACTGACTATAGCATAGGATGATGGAGAGACTACAGCATGAGGATGACAGACAGACTACACATGAGGATGACGGACAGACTACAGCATAGGGATGATGTGCAGACTACAGCATGAGGATGATGGACAGACTACAGCATGAGGATGTCTTGCAGAAGAGAAACAACATTCACCAAGATACAGTTAACTGTGAGCAATCTCTGGATCCAAGTTGAACCATCCTTACTTATTTCCCCTGATGACTCCCGGCTACGTGAAAATTACTTTTCTCATCCTTCTGGCTCAGTGTGATGACGCCTGACATCTTTTCCCATGTCTGGCCGGTGTCCTTCAGCTCCCATCCCTCAGCACCAGTGGAAACTCTTAAGAATGAAGCCTGGAACCTCTGTGTCAGTCACTCTTCCACGTGATTTAATACCTTTAAGTAGAAGAGCTCCTATGCTACAAACAAAGTGTATCTGTCTGGAAAAACCTTGGGTACCCTAAGAAAAGAAGGCAGGATTAAAGTGCTTGGTATGGAATCCAGAAAAACAGCTCTCCAACAATAGACGCAAAGACAGACTTCTTCAAAAAGTAAGAACATGAAGATTAGGCACCTAGAGACAGACCAGCAGAAACACAAGAGAAAGGAGATGTGTTTAGCTGCTGGAGCAATAGACAATCCTAGTCATCAGGAGAATTCATCAGGCCTAAGTCAATACAGCTACAACCTCCTGATCTGGTTCTTTTCCAGAGCTGAATGAATGAAAGCACAAAGCTCATTTCTTCTGAAACAGACCTCTCTACAGACTGATAGGACTACAATCACCCAACAGAACTACAGCAATCACACACTCGGAGAGACCAGCATTGACAATTTCATGCCACACATTTATTTTTCAGATGCCAGCAGCATGTCATCTGCCTGCAAGGATAACAGACTATCAAATTCAATTTAAGGAAAAAAATCCTTATTGTACTAACCTCACTACATCTTCGAGCTATGGCCAGAATGGGCCAGAAACCCCACTTCCTTAACACTAACCTAATTATAAGGAGACAATGTCCCTATCAAACTAGTTGCCATGGCTTCCTGTCTAAGGCCAGTGAGTAAAATCTCACTCATGAACAAGCTCCGAATGGCCTGAATCAGATGCACATAAATATAGTTTCCGTCCCCAGCCCCACCTGACAGAACCCCTTAAGGAGGATTACCAGGAAATAACTGTGTGTTAACATCAGGTCAGCTTTCCTCAGTGTCCTTGACCCTCTCAGAGCTCCTCACTAATCACCTTAGCCTAGGGACATTTTTTTTCTGAGTAAGAAAGCAGATTCAGGACTGGGGAATTGAATTAGTCAATAAAGCACTTGCTGTACAAGCATGAGGACCTGAGCTCCATCCACCAGAATCCACATTTAAAAACTAGGTGTGAGCCGGGCGGTGGTGGCACACGCCTTTAATCCCAGCACTCGGGAGGCAGAGGCAGGCGGATCTCTGTGAGTTCGAGACCAGCCTGGTCTACAAGAGCTAGTTCCAGGACAGGCTCCAAAGCTACAGAGAAACCCTGTCTCGAAAAACCAAAAAAAAAAAAAAAACTAGGTGTGAAGGCACACACTTGCAATCCCAGCACAGAGGAGGCCAGCAAGAGTACCCCTGGGGCTCACTAGCTAGCCAGTCTGGCTAACCTGAGCTCCAGACTAATGAGAACCTGCCTCAAGATAAAATAAAATAATTCAAGGTATATCACACCTGAAAACTCATCCTCAAGGCTGCCCTCTGACTTCTCCACACATGTGGATGTGCACACAGCTGCACATATACCTGCCAGGTCCATTCTGGAGTTAGACAAAAGTCAGCATTCCTCACGACCATGTGAAGTCTGCTCCTCTCTACCAAAGGATCCATTCCCTTATCTCTGGCAGAAAGAACCAACAGCTACTTGTGGTGACTATTAGTGTATCACAAGTACCTGGTACCTGGTACACATTTCAAAGCCCATGCTGGCATCCTGATTGTTCTTACCCTAAACTCCCCCAGTTCACAGACTCCTCCCCTGCTGGCTCCTCACTTCTTACAACCCTGCTATTTCAGCTCCATATTCCCCTATGCCTTTCTCTCTTAGTCCTCTCATTCCATCCCTTGGTCTCTCTGACCCCCACTTTCTTTGTCTCCCTCTCTTACTCTACTCTGCCCCTGTTTCTCTTCTGACCAGGCCCCATCTGCTGACCATGTTGGGTCTACTACTTTCTCTCTCTGCTCTGGACTCTTCGAGAAGTCTTCGGCTGTTCCTCTTCTTCGTATCTGAAATCTTCAGTTTAACCATACTTTGAGTGGTCATGATGTCAGTTTATAACAAAAACATTTATACACAAACATACATATATACATACATACAGAGAGAGAGAGAGAGACAGAGACAGAGAGAGAGGAAGGAGGGAGAGAGGGAGAGAGAAAGAGAGAGGAGGGAGGAAGGGGGAGGGAAGGAGAGGGGAGGGAGGGGGAGGGAGGGAGGGAGGGAGGGTCTGTTACGTGTGTGCACAGGAAACTGTACAAATTTGTTCAGAACTCCAAAGAGTCGTTAGTTCTTGGAGCTATTTCAGAGTTTTAAATATACCTGTGACCATAAAGGAAGAAGACAAACAAGAAGTTCAAAAGACAGCCTGCAATGCTCAGATGCAAGCCTTTGTCGTTGGTAAATAATAGAATAACAGCCACAGGGATTGGTTCTCTGTATTCCGGTACTCCTGGGGAGACAGAAAGGACCCCAGGTAACACAAACAGACACTCAGAGATGAGCAGACAGCCCCCAGAGCTGATTTGTTTAGCATCTACTCAGATCTCTAAGCTCCCTTCTGGCTTTAAAATTCTCCATTCCTCTGATCTGGTTGTTTTGCACAGAGACTAAGCCTTTGAAATTTCATGCTAAATTTTGGTGATTACAGTTTTGTTGGAGGGGAGGAAATGATGCCCACAGAAAGCATATGCTTTTGTAAAAGATTAGCCGTAGAGAGCCATGGCTGCCAAGCTAGAGAGCAAGGGCTGATTCTCACATCATTCTAGTTTGGAAGGGAGGAGAGACAGCTCTGTGCGAGACCGCTGCGGGAGGGGCTGCAGGCCAGTTCCAACATTCTGAAGTCCAAGGCATTCATATGCACAGGCAATTAGACAGAAGATGTATAAGAGAGAGAATTGGGTGGGGATGGGGTATGTAAGACAGGAAAGAAGGAAGGGAGGGAGGGAGGAGGGGGCATTAGGAAGGAAGGAGACAAGGGGAGGGGAGATGAAGAGAGGCAGTGGAGGGGAGGGAAAGAATTCTGAAGAGAGGAAGTATAAGAAATTCCCCCAGTCCACATTATCTGCAGCATCCTGGTCTCACAGGGAGCTACAAGAACTCTACTGAGTCACTGTCTGTGTGTCCCTAGCTAATGGGCTGCCCTCACCAGGATCTTTCCCATGGGAAGTGAATTAATACCAAGGGAGGCCTTGGATCCATATAGCCAGCTCCCTACCTTCTTCCCAGCCTCTTGCCTGAAAATCTGAGAGCCTGGCTACAGGTTCTTGCCATGAAATCCCCCCCCCCATTCACAGAAAGCTAAAGGAACAGACTTCCACTTCTGTCTTATGGGCTCTGAATCCTCTCTTCAGAGATCCAGCCAAGCAGGCTGTGTCTGGTGCCAGAGCTGGAACTCTCCTTGGAGCCCCATGCCGTTGCTTCTTTGTCTGTCTTTTATGGAGTTAACAGCATCCCTGATGAACTCCTTTCTCCCAGTTATCTGTCCCAGTGTCATCATCTTGACACCCATTCTCCCACTCCAACTCCCCCACCCACAAGAGAAAGAGAGAAAATTTCAAGGAGAGAAGCCTGGGAAAGGAAGGGCAAAGCACAAAAAGAAGAGGTGGGGAAGAAAGAAGGGAAACAAGAAGAGGAGGAACGAAGTATACAGCAGGGGAAGGGAGGGAAAGAAGAGGAAGAGGAAGGGAAGAGCAAGCATAAGCACAACAAAGACATTGTGTTTAGAAGTTAAGGCAGAATCATTCTGAGCATGTGCCTACGCTACAGATCCACAGAAGCGGGAGAGTCTGGACTCTGGCTCCATCCGTTAGCACATGCTAGCAGCTCAGGACATGGTTACCTTTCAGACTTTGATGGTTTATTATCTCTGCTTCCACACAGGGGATGGTTTTATGGTACCAAGAATTACACAGAGGTTTTAGAAAATCAGGCAATCTGACTGGGGTCATGTTGCTGACCTCAGACATCAAGGAAGTGCTGGCTGTCAATACCGAGTTCTAATTCAGCCTCCCAGTCCAGGAGCATTGACTCTGAATGAGAAGGAGGTCTCTGTAGGTCTCACTTCCAAGTTATCAATCACACTGAAGTTATGAACTGGGGTCACTAAAGGTTGATGACTTGGTCTTCTTGTTTGTAACTTTTGCAGATGTGGTCAAAGTTACACAGGGGCTCCTATCAAAGGGTTGTGAACTATCTTTGGGAATCAAATACAAATGCAAGTTGGTGAACTGAACTGTCATTTGTAAGTATTTTTTATTCATTAAAAAGATTTTGTATATTTGTGTGCAGGTTCCCATGAAGACCAAAAGAGCACATCAGACACCCTGGAGATAGTTACTGACATAGTTCACTAACTATGGTGCTGGGAACTAAAGTACTCTTAACTGTTGGGCCACACTGAACCACTTTTACTTAGCATTAAGTTTTCTAATAATGTGGAGATGAGGTAAAGACTTAACATGAAAAGCTTATTTGTACACTGGTACTATTATTGCAATGGAATGACAGGTCTTTCTGCCCAGTCACCTGAAGGCTCAAAAAGTGCACAAGGAGTGAGGAGATGACTGATGGGTATGACAGTTTGATGGCAATCAAGTGCCTGAATTAAAATCTTAGCTCACATGAAGAATCAGGCATGGTCAATCAGAACTGTTATCTAGTGTTGTGGGGGTACACAGGAGGATGACTGGGGCATGTTGATGCCAGCCTAGCTTCAGGTTTACAGAGGGTGAGAGACTCTATATCAAAGGAATAAAATAGCCAGTGATATAGCAGGGCACTTCCTCTGGCCTCCATACCCTTGTGAATGTACTGCATACACTTATCATAATCACACACACAATAAATTGCAAACGTTACATTTGATCTCTTAAATTCATTTTCAAAAGGTTATGCAAGATTAAAAAGCAGGTATGTGGTGTGGGAGGTTCTTCTATGTTTTGCTTTTATTGGCTAATGAAGAAGCTGCTTTCAGCCAATGGCTTAACAGAGTAAAGCCAGGCTGAAAGATATATATATATATATATATATATATATATATAGAGAGAGAGAGAGAGAGAGAGAGAGAGAGAGAGAGAGAGAGAGAGAGGGATAGAGAGGGATATATAGAGAGAGAGTAGACGGAGTCAGAGAGAAGCCAAGTAGCCACTGCCAGAAACAGACACCTCCCCTGGAACCCAGCGAAACTTTGCTGGCAGGTTACGACCTCGTGGTGATGCACAGATTAATGGAGATGCTTAGTTTAGGATATCAGAGCTATCTAGAAATATAATTAAGCTATTGGCCAAACAGTATTGCAAATAATGTTTCTGCATGATTATTTCATGGTCTGGGCAGCTGGGAAAGAACGAGAGGCCTCCCCCAACAGATATGACTTCTTGTCACCTAAACAGAGGACAATACCAAAACAGCCCGGGACTATGGAGAGGGGATACAGCTTTGTGGAGTACAGCTCAGTGCTTGCCTGGCATGCACAAAATACTGAGTTCTTACCCCCAATGCTGAATAAATGGAACATGGTGGCACACACCTCTAATCGCAGCACCAAGGATGTAGAAAAAGGAGGCTCAGAAGTTCAAAGCCATCCTCAGCTATATTAGTAAATCTGGGGCCAGCATGAGCTCCAAAACAGAAAGACAGATATGAGACAGAAAAGAGAGCAGGTTAAAACAAACAATTCTGAAAGTCTTTACCTGGTCCTAAGGCATGCTGGGAAATGGAATTGTACATGGTCTAAGGGTATGGGATAAATGACTACAAATGTGTCTCCAACAGAAACTCATGATCTAAGTACGCTGACCAGACTCGAAAGCCAATAACTACAATCAATCGTCCTGACTAAAGGGGCGACCCTTAGTGAAACTTAACGGAGCCAGTCTCAGGATGCTCAGCAACTGAGATATAAAACAATGCTTTCCTTTTTAAAGTGTTATATAGCAGTTTCCTTTAAAGTCCAACATTCCATCCTGGAGATCATCTCTTCAGACTCCCAGATTTGGAAAGCTAGGTTCATTAAGTAAACAACACAAAACTAACCCACAAGTCTCGGGATATAGCTAAAACTTACCATATGCACACAGCCCCCATTTCCCCTAGGTTATGCAATCAGTAAGTTCAGCTGAAGAAGGGAAGACTCTCACATCTGTGAAGCTTCCTGGAAGCCATACAGAGAGCATGGTTATAGTGTCTATGAGTTATATATCCATGTTGAGTGGGCTTTTTAAGAAATAGATGCTTTAAAGTAGTTTGTGCCTTTGTAATTAACCCTTCACCCATACTCCTATAAATAACACCAGTGAACCGAATGATTCACCAAATTGGACTTTAGTGGTATTATTATTTTTTGTTGGTTCATGACATAGATTGAATAGACATATCACGTCTTCCCGAGAAATGTCGTATAACACAAAGATTAAATATATATTAGAACTTAGATAATCTGAACAATTTTTTAACTTAAACTACAGCAAATTTAACTTTACCAATTAAGATTTTTCATATAAACCAAGAGCTTGTACATTTTAGTCATATAACTAAAACTACTTTTATATTTATCTGCATGTTTAGTCAATGTGCTCATTAGGTGTGTGTGTGTGTGTGTGTGTGTGTGTGTGGTGTGTGTAGATAGATGCAGATTCTTGATATGATCAGCTGTACTGTTAATATCTAGGTAGTTAATATTAACAATGGTTAAGCTATTAACTTTTCTAAAGGATCAATTTGTACCTTGTCATGGAGAATGGTGAATCTCATTCAAGTGAGAAGCCTGAATACTCTGTTCAATTTTACATGAATTCTCTCGGATAATTAGTTTGAAAAAAAATATAGTACCAGAGGGCATCTTATCGTCATTTTGTATTCCTCCCTGGAACATGGTCTGAATCTCTCTCTCTCTCTCTCTCTCTCTCTCTCTCTCTCTCTCTCTCTCTCTCTCTCTCTCTGTGTGTGTGTGTGTGTGTGTGTGTGTGTGTGTGTGTGTGTATGTGTGAGAAAGGGGTGGAGGGAGAGGGAGAGGGAGAGAGAGAGAGATTTTGGCAGCAGGTCTCATGTATCTCGGGCTGGCTTTAAATATTCCATGTAGCAGAGGATGACCTTAAGTTTCTGATCCTCATGCCTTCATGCCTCTATTAACTAGCCTGCTGGCCTGCAGGAGCACCATACACACGTGATTTTTGCAGTGCTTGGGATGGAACCCAGGGCTTTGAGCATGCTAGGCACCACTACCAGTATCTGGTTTTCAGAGTGTCTATTAACCTCCCTTGATGGTGCATCAGATCAATGGAGGCTGCCTCGGTGTCTAGCCTTAGGTTTTCCCAGAGTCTCTGCACTCTATGAAGCCTTGCTAAGTCTGTTTACAGATACCTTCATCTGAGTCATGCACAGGTGCACACACATTCATGTACCCCTGCATACACATGTCCATACATTCACAGAAACACTTGGTGCCACACACACCACCACCACATACAAAACACAAGTAAATAAAATAAAATGGTTTTTGTAATGATGACTGTAAGGCTGTCATCTGGCCTCTACATGTATGCACACATACCTGCACGCATGCTTGTCTCCACACATACATGAAAATAGTTTGTTAAATGAGCAAATATTTAACAGATAAATTTGCCACAAGTGAAAATTTTCTAGACCTCTGTGCCCAGCAATCTCCCTCACAGACATCTAGGAGGGTTACAAAGAGGGATGTTGTACTGAGCACAGGACACCACTGGCATGGGTCTGTCCACCAGCCCCCTTGCAGTTCTCAATGCCGGAAGGCACCTCCAGGGGAGAACTGAGGCCTGGGTGCCTGGCTATGTCTCCTCTATCTGAGTAAAACCTCCCTCTCTGCACAATGATAGGCTCTCCAGGCACTTCGGGGCTCCTCAGGAAAGTGATTAAACCTAAAATACCATTTGTGATCTGTTTTCCATCAGAGGGAGGGGAAAAATGGTCGGATGCTGGGGGTTAGCTCCATGGGAAACTATGGCTGCAAGTTGGATCTTTGAGAATTAAATCAAATTGAAAATACATTAAAAGCTATTTAAAGAAATCTTCCCTGAGCCCTTTGTTAAGTGGAGAATCCTTCTGGAAAGAGAGAAGAGTGGTCACCAATGTTTCATTATACAACTGGATTCACATGAATAGGACTTTCTCAAGAGGAGGTACAGGGGAGCAAAGTGGCGAGGGCTGGACCTCCCCCCCCGACACACTCTCAGAGAAGCTCCCCCACTTACCCCTGCTACACATCCCCTGTACACAGAATCCTCCCATAGAATCTCACCACAGTGCAGAGAAAGGCTTGCGCAAGGGAGAACACACTATCTGCATTGATGGGATCCAGGCTGAAAAGGCCCTACCTGCTGTGAGAGAAGTCACTGTAAAGGGACCATTGAAGCTAGGGTACCAGGCCCTGCAGTGTCCCTGGAGTCATCCACATATCACCATAGCAACAAGGGGAAGCCAGAAAACCTCTCACTTTAAAAGTACACAATAGAGACATGTGTGTCACAGACACAAGCAGCACACACTGGGCAGGAAGACAGACTTTGTTGCTTGGAGTCGTGTGACCTAGGACAAGTTAGTTAATCTACTCTAAGCTTCTTTACCAGTATTATGAGAATAATAATACCTCTACCTCCATGTTTAGAAAGAAAAAAAAGCCATTTATGTTTGTAATGTGTACATATGTATATGCACCTATATTCTGCATACATGTTGAGACCAGAGGCTGGTGCGGGGGTCTACCTTAGTTTTCGTTTTATTTATTATTAATACTGTATGATATGCATGCTATGGGAAGACATGTCCATGGTATGCATTTAGAGGGCAAGGCATAACTCTGTGAAGTTGATTCTCTCCTTTCATCTTTCCAACAGTTCTCAGAGTGGATTTCAGGTCCTCAGACTGGTGAGGCAATCTCTTTAACCTGCTTAGCCATCTACGGCCCCTCCTTATTTTCTGAGACAACGTCCCTCACTGAATGTATAATGCACGGACTTGGTAAGACTGGCTGGCCAGGGAGCCCTGAAGCCTCCATGTGTCTCCCTCTCTAGTGCTGAGGCTGTGGGTGTTTCCAGAGGGTTCTGGGGAACTGAACCCAGATCCCCATGCTTGTGTGACCTAGTGAGCCAGTTCCATAGAGTCCTCATAAAATGAAGAAGATTACTGTAGAAATGGCATCATTTGGCCTCTGAGAAGATGAACTCGGCCATTAAAAGTAGTTGCTGCTCTTCTAGAGGGCCCAAGCTTGGCTCTCAGCACTCATAGTGAATGGTTCACAATTACCTATAACTCCAGCCCCTGGAATTCCAACACCTTCTTCAGGCCCCCATGCCCCATGTGTACCCACACACATAGAGTATATACTAACATAGGCACAAAAACATCCATGCAAATAGCAAAAATAAAATAAATCTTAAAAAATAAATAAACCATCACCACCATTTCCCCACTACTAGATCACATATTAATAGTGTGTGTGTGTGTGTGTGTGTGTTGTGTTTGTGTCAGACTAGCAACTTTCTTTCTCTCTCAGACAACAGTGTTCAGTGCAGATCAGAGCTACTCTATCCTAAACCAAGCACTGAGTCTTGGTTTCTTTCTCGTAGTCAGAACACACCTGGTCTATAATGTAGTGTGGAGCTGCGGGCAGGCCTGCTTTTCATCCCACCCGGCTCCTGCATGGTTAGCTTTACACCCGAAATAACAACACACAAATTGTATTCTTTTAAACTCTGCCTGGCCCATTATTTTCAGCCTCTTTCTCACATCATTTCTCGCATCTGGCATCTCTCTCCCTGAGGAGCGGCATGGCAGTCTATCTCACTTAGGAGAGGCGTGGCATCTGACTGAGCCATCTACCTCACTTCCTTCTTCCTGTTCTGTCTACTCCACCCACCTAAGGGCTGGCCAATTAAATGGGCCAGGCAGTTTCTTTATTAGCCAATGGGAAGCCTCCATCACTATAACAAAGACTTTTCTCAACCAAATGACAATAGAGTAAACTGACTTCATTGACAGCTCAGCTTAACACTTAAAACGCACGTTAACTCCTGAATTCCATGTTAGCACTCATGTCTAAGGTAGCAGCATGCCCCAGTAGAGGATTAGATCCTAAGTAGATGCAGGCTTTCTATATTAACCAGGATCCTGGAGCTTCTGCTTGGTTAAGTTACAGAGACTCCCAATCATGCATTTTATCTTTTGGCGTGCATACACAGGTGCCTAATAAATGTTACTTTTGGTGATAATAAAACAAAAGCCAAACTTTCAAAAGCTGAGCTATCCAAAAGGCCATTGTCTACATTCTTGGCAGCCACTAGAGAGCCCGTTTTCCCAAGTCAGCAGCCGCTGAGGAGACTGGCCAAGGGCCAATTCCCAGGGTTGGCGCATTCCTGGGGCCTGGCAAGATGCCACCGAAACCCTGCTTCCTCTTTCTCTTTATGTAGTGGAAAACTTTTTTCTACTTTGACTCCTCCAAGTTGTCCTCTGCTTCTCCCCCAATAAAGTAAAGGAAGGTGGTTAGATGGGAAATGTTCTCCAGGTCTGTCCCCCAAACCCATCTATCTCCCACTGATCCAAGCTGGCAGAGCTGAGAGCAAATGAAAACAGAAGGCAAACGAAGAGGAGCCTCACAGCCCAGTCCACTAGGCTGATCCCGCAGGGGCCCTGGAAGAAAGACTCAGCAGGACCCGGGGCACAGCAAGTCATTGTGCATGCGCTTGGAAGAGCATGGGCACTTTTTGGAAGACTTCGGAATAAAACTGCCTGTTATAAATAGTCATTGGCCAGAATTCAGCTATGAGGGCAGAAACCCAAAAGCTCCAGAAAAAAAAAATACAATGTTCCATATTAAAAGGTCTGGCATGATCATTAATAGGGAACTCCCAAGCAACTGGAGTAAGAAGAAAGGAATTCTGGGCTTGGCAAGAGACAACCTGCAGCAAAGAACTGGGGTGGACATTTCTGGCTGAGAGCATCCTGGGTATGCCATTTTCCTTCTTAAAGACCATATATGTATATTTTAAAAAGCAAAGGGGAAAAACCTGCCTTTTCTTTTCTGAATGCCCCCTTCTATATGCAGACAAAGAGAGCTGCCATCTTGTGTGCACAATACAAAGAAGATGGCATGCAAAGCTCAGTGCTGCGTGTGCCCGAAGTTACTCCCCTTGGTTCTTTCCCTTGGCCATGGGAGGAAAGACATCTGTTTGCTTATACATAAGAGGTATGGAGGCTCAGAGAAGGCAGGCAAGATGGCCAAGCTCATACAGGCAGGAGACATGCGTATCTAATGCAGGCGGGTTCTCCAGCCAAGCATGTCTGTACAAGATATTTATTCCTTCATTTAATTATTATTGTGAGTATGTCCATGTAGACGTGTGAGGATGCACCTGTGGTGTTTGCATGCACGAGTGTGCACATGCATGAGGAAGCCAGTGTAAAACCTAGGCTGTCACTCCTCAGATATCAGCCTTTGTGGAGCCTGGGTTTCTTACTATCCCGGAAGTCACTAAGTAGTCTAGACTTGCTGGTTTGCTGGTCAGTGAGCCCCAGGGATCTGCTGTCTCCATCTCCCCATTATCACTGGGATGACAAATATCTGCCACCAGATCTGTTTTATTTTACATGGATACTGGGGATCTGAGCTTACTCACCAAGGGCTTTAACCACACCTCCATCTCCCTAGCCCAAGAATGTAGAATTCTAGTGAAGTGACCAATCTAACAGATCACCCTCCTATATAGCCAGTGTCATGCACAGGTACACCAAGCATCTTCATCCGGGACCCTGCAGGAAAAAGATCATAACACAGGTGCATAGGACCTGAGTTCTGAAGATGTCTCGTCAGGATCGAGTTCAGGCAAATAGCCCAAAGTGCCAGGCTGAAAACCCACACATAGAAGCCAACTTCAAACGCCATATCAAAAGTGGACTGTTGGGTGTGGCAGTGCCTACTTTCACAACTGCGGCACATTCAGGAAGCAGAGGCAGCCTTTAACCCCAGCACTCAGGTAAAGGTGGGTGAACAGCTCTCCATTCAAGACCAACCCGGTCTACATAGTGAGTTCTAGAACAGTCAGGGCTGCACTAGAAGACCCTGTCTCAAAAACCAGACAAACAAATGAGCAAAGAAACAAAAGGCAATGGGGTTAGGCAGATGGCTCGCTAGGCAAAGAGCTAACCTGGCAAGCTCTGGGTAAGAGTAAAAGACCCTGCCCCAAAAATAAGGTTGAGAGCTGCTGTCTCTGAGGAAGACCAAGCCTGTACCTTTGTTTCCACTGCTAACTGGGCATGCTTACACACACATACACACACACACAAACACACACACACACACAAACACACAAAACAGACATATACACACAAAGCATACACACATCACACAATACACACACATACACACATCACACATACATACACTACACACATGCACACACAAACACATCTATCTATGCCTGGTTTTCTTCTCAGCACAAGTTCACTCCCTTAGCCCTTCTGAGTGAATCCACCTTCCACACTTCCCGTCCTTGCACTGGTCCCTGAGTGGCACCAGAACACCTGTCCCTCTGACTTCAAACTGTTCCCTTCTACTGTAAGGGAGTAGAGCTCACAGAAGAAAGAAGATGGCATTCTGATCCACTGTTGTTAGGGACACCATTGCCCATGGTCACTCCACCTAAGGTGGTGTTTCCTGCCAGCTGGGTGACTCCTCAAGCCTTGGGCTACTAAAGGACAGTTATTGCTCAGAGACAGTACATCCTCCTTGGTGCAGGATCCCATGGGTCCCGATGTGTCTCCCACCCTCCCCGCCTGCCACCTCCTTGTTTCCCCTCCTGTGGCCTGGCCTGAGGATCCCATCTGTCTTCCTCCCAACTGACAAAAACAATAGATCTGGCCCCTAGAGTGTGGGGATTTCTTCAGATCCTTCTACCAGGATGAGAAAAATCTCATTCAAGTATCTCCTTCCCTCCTTCATTCCCTCTGTCCCTCCTTCTTTCCCCTTTTCTTTCATTTATCTTCCTCATCCTCCCTCCGTCTCTTTTCTTCCATCTCCATCCCTCCCGTCCCTCTTTTCTTTCTTCCCCTTTTCTCTCTCTCCTTTCTGCCCTATGTCTCTCTCCCTCCCTCCCTTTTTTCTCTCTCTATCTTGACTTTCCTCCCTCCTTATCAACTTCACCAAGCAGGCCACCCTATGTGACCCAGAAGATCCTGTCTGCCCTGTCTGCGTCACCTCCTCCCATGCTCGCAGAGCCAGCTGGGAGGCCACATGAACAACAACAACAACAAAAAAAAAAAAACAATGATAGCAGCAGCTTCAACCCTGGGCACCTCACTGATGCCTGCAAGCACTGTGTCTCCGAACAGTCCCCACTCACACTGGGTGACTGCCAGGCCCCTGAGCTCTTCTACCTCCAAAGATGGCAGGCCTCCAACAAGAGCTTCCCATATAAAAAATCCAACAGCCCCCAAGCTCCTCACAGCGCCAGCTCTGACAGATGGATCCCAGAATTCAGCAGACTAAATGATTTTATTTCCCTCAACACAGCCATGTGCATAAGGCAGTCTGTGAATGAACTGTACTAGGAAATCAACCAGGTTGAAGGCAGCCACTTCAAACCAAGGACCGAAGAGGTGCTGAAAGACAGAAGGGGGACAACCTCTGAGGCACCTCCAGAAATGGACAATTATGATCCATTAAGCCCCATTAAGGGATGGAAATTTATGAGGAGGAAACATCTGGAATGGCCTAGAATGTAAAGGAACCAGGAGAAACCTCCGTGGGGGCTTATAGAAGGGATCCCAGGCCAGAGAGAACTGCGAAACTGGTCCACGAGAAGGGGACTCGGTATGTGCATCTGACGTTAAGTGGAGTGTTTGAATATGATGCCCCCGGATTGGCTCTCTAAATAAAAACTGAAATTGGGTTGGAGATGAAGGCTGTGAACAAAAGTGGCAGAAAGATCATAGATACTGGCTAAGCTGGGCCAACTCAGTACAGCCTGTGACTCCTGTAGGTGTTTAATAAATGTTAACCAATAATAAATGACAGCATAGGACGGACAATTAGTATACAACAGCTGAGATCCTGATGGTGATACTGACACACGGACAGTTGGAACGATTTACACAGATAAAGCAATGGGAGCGAAGAAGCCCCATCATTTAGCTGTGTGATGCACCTGCCTTGCACCAGGAGGCCGGAGAGGAAAACATGAAGGAGAGAATGAACCGTGGTGGCCAGAGGGGACAGCAGGAAAGTGACTCAGGGCTACAGCAGAGCTTACCTAGGGTCTAGAAACGACAAATCTAGTATAAACCTAGCACACCGAGGCAGATCTTAGAGGCTCTGTGGCTTTCTTGGTAAACTCTTGCTGCAGGGAGAGCAGGGACACCACAGGTTAAATTCAGGCTGGTATTGTAAAGAGAAAAACAAAAGTCCTTCTCTTTGTGTAAGAACTTTTTATCAATAGAAGGAGAAGAGTAATTGCTTTTTTAATCCTCAGAAAGAAAGAGAGCTAGCAAGCGGGGGGCTGGGGGATGATGGGGTGCACAGGTCTTGCAGAGCCCATACGTCATTCTTTAGGATATGTCAACCTCACTCTTGAGACAGGGTCTCTCACTGGCCCGGAACTCACTGGTTAGGAAACACTATCCGGTCAGTAAGGCCCAGGAATCCACCTGTCTCTACCTCCCAAGGACCTAGGTTCCAAATCTCTGCCACCGCGCCTGGCTCTCTTACTGGGTTCTGCTTGTGTGGTAAGCACTTTGCCCATGATGTCATCTTCCGAGCTCCACAAATGCTGTTGTTTGTCCTGCTGAGTGCATGCTGCTAGCGCTCAGATCCCTGAATATACTAGACTGTTAAGAGTTTCACACACTAGCAGAAACCCTGCTTTGCATTTCTGGGCCCTCATGTGGCAGAGCGTCACTCACCAGGTGCTCACCTTCTGTGCCCACGGGTGAAGAAAGGGCACACAGGAAGAGTGTCTCCACGCTGGCAGATAGGGCATCAGAAAACAATCCCTTGGGATGAGCACCCTGAAAGTGAGAATGTAGGGGGAACATGCCAGAAGGATGGATGCCCTAGAGCCTGGTGGGGTTGAGCGGTTTGAGGATCTACCCGCGAAGAGATTGATCAACATGCTACTGTTGTTATGGACAAAGCACTGGAGAGCCTGCCATGAAAATAGTACAAGGCCGCCATAGGAAAATGCAGGAAACTCAGTTGCCATGGAAACTCAGAGGCTCTGATAATGCCGGTTATTGAACGATGGTGAGACACCAGGAAGATGACAAGCAAATCTTAGTGCCATAAGGAAACAGGTATGCCAAGCAAACATCTCCACCCATTTGTCCTTATTCCTGCCAAGGAAGCAAGATAATTCCCCATCTCATCAATAACAGCATCTGTAAACGCTTTCAAAAAATGTCTAGTTTCTATTTTGATTTACTGATCTCAGAGACTCCAAGGATGCAAAGAACTACAACATGAGAGACTGACAGGTAGCACTCACTGCCCCAGCTAAACACAGTTGATGGTGGAGGTTGGGGACTACAGAGCATCTACTCCATGTCCCCAGAAAGGAAGTGGTCCATGAGCAGATGCTCTGGAAAGCACTCAGTGTAGTTAAACTGCCATACCTTTCCTCAGGTCACAGATGACCTTGAGAAGTTTATGATACCATATGGATTTTCCCCATAAAAATGTATAAATACACATTAATATGAAGCATTTCATTCAATTCAAAGACTTGGGAGTCATTGGCAGCCAGGTGAACCTGCTTGGTGAACTCCAAGCCAGCAAGAGAATTTGTCTCAAAAACAAACTGGAATGATGCTACTACTGTTCACTGGCCTCTATATACATGCGCTCTCTCTCTCTCTCTCTCTCTCTCTCTCTCTCTCTCTCTCACACACACACACACACACACACACACACACACACACTTCACATGCACACAATGCACCTGTACACAGGAACATGTATACACACACATAAACACACATGCACGCACACACATACAGAACATATACAGCAGCATCATATTGCATGAGTAGTATGTTATCTCCTCACCCCAATCATGGCAAACAGCAACAGCATCTCTCCATACCTGGATTCCATGCTAATGCCTGGAGATCACGGACAAACAGCTACCCAGAGGCAAGCACAAACCCATGTTCATCACACTAAGCATAGTCCATGTGTCAGGCCTTAGGGGCACAAACATGGATAGGACATGGCCTATGTCCTCTTAAAAGTTATGTTTTAACTCCATCAGGGGTGACCTGCTCCAGGGTATAGGGACAGCTGGTCATGTCTGGAGGCTGACTGGGTAGCCACAACCAGAAGAGATGTTACTAGCACCTGCTGAGTAAAAGGCTGGTGTTCTGCTACACATCCCACAATGCACAGAACACACCTACCACAAGGAATTATTGGGTCTACAGTGTCAACACAGTCAAATGGTGCATGTGGCAATAAGTTAAATCAAGTGACTAAAATCCCATCAGGAAGGACATTTTGATAATATCCTTCATTATCTGGGCCCAGACATAAGCTGGTAGAGTATCTTCCTAGCCTACATAAGACCCTGGATTCCGTACCTAGCGCTGTATGTTAGCCAGGCACACACCTTCTCCCCAGAACTTGGGAGACAGAAGCAGAATCAGAAACACACAGTCATTCTGGGCTACACAGTGTCTGGTCTAGTTTCATTTAGCTGCTGTGACAAAACATTCTAGCTAAAGGCAATTTAGGGGGAGAGAGGCTTTATGTCAACTCATAACTTACAGTCTATCATTGAAGGAACTCAGGGCGGGAACTCAAGCAAGAACTTAAAGCAGAAACCATGGAGGAACACTGTTTACTGGCTAGATCGCTCAGGCTTATGCTAAGCTAGCTTTCTTACAAAGCCCATGATCACCTGCCTAGGGAATGGTGCCACCCACAGTGGGCTGGGCCCTCTGACAACAATTAATAACCAAGACCAAACCCCCACAAACATGCCCACGAGTCAACTGAGCAGGGCAATCCTTCAAATGAGACTCTCTTCTCAAGTGACTCTTGGCTGTGTCAAGTTGACAGTTAAAGTTAATTAGACAGCAAGTTTGAGGCAAACCTGGCCTGAATGTGACCCTGTCTCAAAAAAATAATTGAATGGGGACATTTTCAAGGGAGCCTTTGAAGATGTGGCTATTGTTTCAGTTTACTGAGGGGAACAAAGAAAAGTCTCTTCCAGAGAAAGCCTAAAGGATGAAGGAAAACCCTTCTGGGTGGCACCAACTGCTAGCCTAGAGGTGAACTAAACAATAGCATTCCCTCTGGAAGTGGGAAATCCTGCTGGTTCTCCCCATCAGTCAGCAGTCTAGCCAAAAATCTGCTTAGTTCTCCGATATCAGTGTAGAACCCTGCTGCACCCTGCCAGGAAAGACAGCTACCTACCAGCTGGGTGTGCTCCACCTCCCCCCAGCTACTCCCCTGGGGCAGTAATTCCTCGAGTAAATGCTTTCTAAGCTGGGGGTGGGGTGGGGTGAGGAGGGCTGGTTCAAAGATCTGGTTAATCTGAATAAGAAAAATCACAAAATCGGAAAGCAGACCTAAGCCCACATTCCAGTACTCATGTTGCTTATTCCATATGACTCTCTCCCTCCCTCCCTCTCTCCCAACACCACGCCTCGGGGGATTGTGTTTTCTGGAACCAGTCTGGTCTCCTTTATCACTGGGCATGGGTATGGCAGGCGTTGTAGACCCATGGAAGTTTCTGGTCTGTCAGAACAGCTGGAGGCCTCTGGGGCAGGGAAGCAGCACAGAGAGGCTCCCTGTGGCTGTCACAAAAGAGGTTTGCACTTGGGAGCTTTAAAGTATGCAAAGCCAGACCCAATCTGAAATTTCAGCCCCATCACACACCAGTCCCACTGCCTGAAGGACGCTGAGGCACGCACCAAGCTGCAGATTTCTCATTTGTAAAATAGGGACATCCAGAATTCTTCCCTTAAAGAGCTGTTGTATTAGCCAACTATTTCCATATAGAGCATTGAGTAGACAGTCTGGCATGTATTAAACTTCAATAAATTTCTGCTACTATTATTAAGGGAGGGAAACCATTGTGGTCTAACCTCAACGTGTGATTTGCCAACCAAACGCGCAGAGCAGTCAGCTAAGGTAGTTGCCACCGGCCTTCCTCTCTAGGCCTTCCTCCCCACTTGGGAACCTACATTTTTTCATTTCCCTTCCACTTAAATACCACTTTATCCTTATAAAGGGTCATTTAGGAAGTAAAATCACCAACATCAAAGACTGAAGATTATAACGGTGGGCATGTGTGAGGTCTCTCCCAACCTCCCTCTCCCCACCTTTCCTTCCTCCCACATACACATACACCTGATACACACACACACAAGTGTACACACACCACACACACTTCAAATCCCTCTGTGCCTATCCTCCAAATTGTCACTAAAGGACATGAACTGTTCTTCCTTCTTTGTTTTTCTTCATCTGAACTACATGTTCCTTCATTCTATGGTTTCTTTAGCCTAAAAAAATGTTTAAGAGCCACTATAAAAGTGCTATAACTTCTAACTCAACACTTCATGATTTGACTAAGTAAAATAAAAAGGTAATAAGGTTAATAATAAGAATAAGTACCTTATTCTTAGGATACATGAGGAGAAAATTTCTTCTGCAAAGTTTAAATGAGGGAATCACCACTGGGTCTCCTAGCTCACTTCCGACATAATGGTTATTGAGCTAGAGTCCCGAGCTGTGAAGACTCCACGCTTCCTTTTCATCCACCTAATTTCCCCAAAGGACAGCTCTTCCCGGGCTAATATTTAGTGAAAAGTAAAGAATAGAAATGAGAGATGGAGACCTGGACTCTTGGCCTGATCTCATTCTCCTGGTTAACTTTAGGAAAAGCAAGTAACTTCTCTGGATCTTAACTATTTCTTATATTAGGCAATGGACTATAGAACAAACACATCCCTAGTTTACCAATCCAGGATACCAAAGAGAAAACCGGGCGATGGTTCATTTGGTAAAGCATTCGACTTGCAAGCATGAGGACCTGAGTTCCATTGCCAGAATGAATGTAGGAATAAAAAATAAATAAAACAAAACCCACCAGGCTTGCTAGAACAAGCTTACAATCTCTGTGCTGAGGTGGCAAGGATAGGCAGATCCTTGGGACTTACTGGCCACTGTAACCAACCTGGTAAATTCCAGGCCAATGGGAGATCTGTCTCAAAAAACAGAGGGGAGCCAGCAAGATAGCACATTTGGTAAAGCACTCATTGCACAAGCAGGAGGACCTGGGTTCGAGCTGTCATTGGTGGTATATGCTTGTGATCCCAGAGCAGGGGAGGCAGAGACAGATGGATCCCTGAGGCTTGCTGGACCACCAGACTCATCTTTTAAAAAAAAGTCCAGGCCAATGTGAGGCCATCTCAAAAAACACGGTGGGTGCCAACATGATGGCTCAGTGGGTAAAGGGACCAAGGCTGCCACCAACCTGAGGACCTGAGTTTAATCCTCAATACCTTCATAACAGAAGGAGAGAACTGACCCCAGAAAGTTGTCCCCTGCCTCCACATACATGCCTTGCCATGTAAATATGTGCACACACACAAAATAAATAACTACACATATCCTTCATTTCACCAACAGCATCTATAGAATTCTACTCTTCTGGCTCACATTCTGAATTGGTCAAAGGTCTTTTATTAAGGACTGGTACTATTAAGTATTGAAAGACAATTGCTTAGTATGTTTGCCTTGACAGGATATTTGCATATTAGTTGAGACTAGACGCAAAAATAGGTGGCTCTGGAGACCAACCAATCAGGATGCTATTTCTGGATTAAAAGAATCCTTTTGAACTGTTCTCATCGTACCATATGGCTGTTGCTGTCTCTGTCTCTGCCTAAGCCAAGACAGATCAGACTGGCGTGACAATGTTCATGAAGACTTTCTCCTGCAACAGAGGCTGAGAAAACACCCCTGTATACCAGCTTTCCCAGAAGCTGTAAAGGGAATGGACACAAGAGAACACACACCTCATTTGCCCATTTCCATGCAGATATCACAGGATCTGGCGTGTGAGGTGTGGCTGCATCCACAGAGAAGAACACGTAAAGCATTACCAGCATCCGTAGCCTTGGTGATCACGCTGGTCAACACGAAGCCTACAGTCAGCACCAGGTTCGGGGTCACATGGGAGAACTTGGCATGAGGATGCTTTGCATATCTCATTCTCAGCGTCCAGAACCTCACTCATGATGAAAAGCTTTAAAGGGAAGTGGCCATGATCACAAGAAAAATGACAAAGTCCACAGATTTAAAAAAACTGGACTCTGGATTCAGAGTAGAATTAAAGGGGCATAACTGACAAACCCGTTCGTCAGCTGTGTGGGATGGGAGATGTGGACGTGGATACGGAGGTGTGTGTGCATGTGTATATGTGTTAGAGCAGTGCAACGGGCAATCTGAGCATTCCCCAGGCACCCTGTCCACCACGGTTTGTTTTTGAGAAAGAGTCACTCACAAGCCTGGACCTGACCAGATCAGCTGGGCCAGCTGTCCAAGCAGTCTTAGAGGTCACCTGCCCTCCCTTCCCAGCACTGCCATCACACCTGGCTTTTTCACATGGGTACTTGAATAGCATGCAGGTGCTCATGCTCCCTAACGCCCAACCACGCTTTATCCGCCATGTTCCACCTAGCGGTCTCTAGAGGAGCTGCTGTCAGCACAGCAGAGCCCTGATACACAAAAGAGGGAGCCAAGAGCAATCTATAGTTCCCTAAAGAGAGAACTGGGCTAAAGGAGGGCCTTCATCTGATTTTCTGCTCTGGTCACATGGAACATGGAACAGAAGAGGTAACTTATATGTGGTGATCCAGAGCCTGTGGAAAAGAAGTCCAGCTTCTAAGCACAGAGACAACCTGTTTCCTTGTGCTAACCAGATCCTCACACACCAAGGGAAACCCAACCAGGCTGTTAAGAATGATGTCCACTGGGCCAGCAAGAGGCTGTGTTTGGTAAAAAGTGCTTGCCGAGCAAGCCTGATAATTTGAGTTTGGTCTCCGGCACCCATATGTGGCTGGTTACGATGCGTTCAGCTGAGATACCAGGGCTGCTATAACGAGATGGGAGGTAGAGACCGGGAACCAGTGGGAAGTTCCAGGGCCAGCTAGGCAGGAATACACAGCAGGCAGCCGAGAGAGAGACTTTGCCCCAGTTGGGTGGAAAGCAAACTGGACGCCTGGGAGCAGTTCTATGATCTCCACATGAATTCGCCACACTCACACACACATGCAAAGCGTATGCACACATGCTAAATCCAGTTTTTTAAAAGAACAATGTCCACCAGAGTGAGAACTCTCAGAAAAAAAATGTTACGTAGAATGGAATGAAGCACTCGGCCACTTTCAACACTTCAACACTTCAGAGCTGTATTGAATTTTTGTTCAGCTCCATAGTTTACTGCATGCTGGAGCAACTACACATAGGCCTGGCATTTGGACCTAAGGCACAGGCACATTTTTGTATAGGCTAATGTCTATTTCAGCCAGAATTAATGCAATTATATGTAATGTTGACAGATTATGACATTTACCTATTAAGACACTATACAAACATTCCAATAATTTGCTGGCTTTTGAGTTTGTAAAAAATAAATGAGCCCAGATCTCAAGGGGTGTTGCTAATGGGGTAAATGGAATCAGGGTTTTAGGAGCTGGGCGTTCAGGAAATAACAGTCAAAGAATAACGTATTTGAAGCCAAAACACATACAGTGGTCAGTGAATATTAGCACTTACCACAAGACTGCTGTCCAGAGAGAGTCTTTTACCAAAGTCCCTTTTATACAGCTGTCTCTTCCCCTCCATGGGTGAGTGATGGATTTTCCTTTGCAATTTATCAGAATCCCCCGTCTGTCTCCACGGCCACTGCAAAGAGTGAACATGGGTTTTGTGATCAAGCGCAGTGTTCAAACTTCTCATTTTGCAATGTTCCTACCAGAAACTAGGACCAAAAAACAGTACCCAGACCCAAACAGTGAGTCTAACACTTGCAAGGCCTCTCAGCTCAAAAGACTTCTCTCAGGGGCACACACTTGAGCCATCTTTGTGGAGGTGTGTGTGTTTTTTTATAGCTTGTGCTTGCAGGGCTGGGGGACGGGCTGGCGCATTAAATCAGCAGACTGCGGCCAAAAGCAAATGGTCTGCATCATGCCACACCTGCCCCATACCTGTTCTCTTTCCATCTGCCAGAACAAGTCTCTTTCTGCACACGCAGGTGCTGCCTGCAAAACCCATGAGCTCATACCCAGAAAACCACACTCCAGAACCAAGAACTGCTGAGCCTTAGATCCAGCAAGGAGAACCCCAAACTTGCGCATTATTGTCAATATTTAATTGTCAAAACGTCATGTAAGCTGGGAGCTAGAGAGACGACTAGAGCTCTGACTTGTCTCGTTGTTTTGGGGTTGGAAAATCAGTTCCCAACACCCATATCTGGCAGCTCATAACCACACAGAACTTTGGCTCCCTGAGATCTGATGTGCTCCTCTGGCCTCCCTGGGCAACTGCACTCACATGCAAATACCCCCACGGAGATATATCATCTTGAAATTAGAATAAATCTCCTGAAATGTCATTTCAAGTTTTTGAGCATTGGAAGATCCATCGGTTTTGAGGAAGCCAGATCAGTAAACTCTGGATAATGTCATCACAGGCAGCACCTATTTATAAAAACACTACTTTTAGCATACAGCTCATCAAGGATTACATGGATGCTGCTTGTTCTCAAATGAGCAAGAATTTTGCTTAATAAAAGTCCACCACATGTATTAGGTTCCAAGTTTCATCAATTGTAAAAGACCAAAAAAAAAAAAAAGGGGGGGGGGGAATGTGCCCTGGTGACTTCACCATGCTACAGTGTCCCCACACCCATGAGTCCAGGCAGCACAAGGTCAAGTCTGTACGTTAACTTTTAAAAGGGAAATGAGAGGTTTTGATAAAATGGAGGATGGACCTAGGCGAGATAAGGATAGGAATGGGAGGCAAATACAATCAAAATGTATTGTAAATACACGTGAAACTCCCAAAATCATTAATAAAATGTATATATTTTTAAAAAGAAATGGATTTGACTCTATTTCCTAACCCCTTGGCCACACGGCCATGAACAAGTCAACCTCTCTGCCTGTCTTTTTTTTCCCTCCCAACTAGTATAGTCATTTAACTCTATCACTGGAACAATGAGGGAACTGTTGAATAGTAGATTATAACTTACAGGGAATTATAAAAATCAACAGGTAATCTTAACAACTACTGAATAAAATTCACTATGCCTTTGATGGTTCAAACAACAGTTGAAAATATAGAAATGTCCTATTATCCTACAAAACAAGATAGCCAAGTAGGCCAGATACAGAATGTTGTGATAAAAAGCTATGCAAATTAGCTTTTTTGTTTGTTTATTCTTTGACAGTTTCACACACACACATAATAAATTGTGGTTATTTTCTCCCCTCTTCCCTTGTCTCATTCCCCTCTTTCTCCCACTAATCTCTTCTTCCCAACACATCCCTTTCCTACTCTCTTGTCTATTTGTGTGTATGTGTGTGCACGCATGTGCATCTCACCAAGTTGCTTTTATGATTTAGTGGAGTTATCTACTAGAGCATGGGCAACTTACCAGTGACTATACCACTGAAGAAAACATCGCCTCCTATGCCAGCAACAAATAACCGCCTATAGCTAGCTCCTCAAGATGGGAGCTCCTCTCATCCTTGGTAAAACACTGAAGGTACAGGCATAAAACTGAAAAGATTATGTGTCCCCACTCTCAATTGTTAGAAGTCCAGCCTGTATCTGTACTTGACCTTATAGTCACATGCGGCCTCTTGTTTCTGGTTCTCCCATCACAAAGATTAACCTAGATGGGTTCTACACAGTCTACCCAAAGCTCATCCACTCTGGTAAGTGAATGGGCTCACTCTCTAGTTCTGCACTCTTCCTCCATTTTTATCACTCCAGGTCTCCCATTTGTGAACGGCAACCTTATCCGACACCACTAGCATATTGAAAACCTTGCATCTGTCTACCTTGAATTAAGGAGAAAATTCTTAAGTATGAACATCTACATGATAGTTGGCTATAATTATCACCTTGAGATACACTAGAATCATCTAGAAAGAGAGTCTCAGTAACAAGCACTATGCCTTGGGTTGGCCTGTAACCTATGAATACACATGCTGTGGTGGGCGGTCTTCATTATGTTAATTAGTGTGGAATAATTGAGACCGGTGTGGATGGTATCATTCCTTAGGCAGATAGTCCTGAACGCTCTAAGAGTAGAGAAATAAAGCTGTGTACAAGTGAGCATGCGTGCATTCATTTCTCCTCTTTACTAAGGATGTCATATAACCAGTTATCTCAAACCACAGCCATGGTGACTTCCCCGAAGTGATGGATTGTACCCTGGAAGGGTGAGCTAAAACAAACTCTATCTACCACAAGTTGCTTATTGTCAAGTTATTTTTCTCCCCAGCAATACCAGTGAAAGTAAAACAGCCTACATCTTGCCAACAGGTCTTTAGAGCCCCCCAAAACCCTAAGTGAATTCTGACAAGTCTGCTTTTATCTTAACTCTCACACCATCCTGCCTGATCTCCCTGCTCCCAGTTCAGGCGCTGGACCTGTCTTACTTTCATCAGAAGACTTTCACAACAAATACATTAGGTGAGGATTCCCTTTCTCTACCGATTTTCATAGAACATTCATCACCCTTAATACCTAAGATAGTGTCTTACACGTAACAAATTCTAAATGTATGTGTGTGTTTTCAAACAAAGATGTTAGATACTAGTCCTATCGCCATAGGAGGAAGTGTTTGTCAACTGATACTGCTTGGGGAGCTGACCTTCAGACTTCTACCTTGCCATGTGGCAGCCCATTCTTTGCCTCCTTGACTGTAGTCATGGTGGCTAAGACCAGTCTGGATAAGAATAGCTATGACACAGAGAGACTGCTGGGGATGACAACCTCCCCTCTATCAGATGGATACTTTCCTTATTTTTAATCCTCCCCAACACAATAGGCCATCAGTTCACAGACAGCATGTATATTCTGAGTGCTTACTACATAGAATACTCAAGTCCTAGACGTTGGACGCCATGTATAAGAAGGACTAGCCGTGGTGACATAGCTCTTCTGGTAAAGTATCGGACATGCAAGCATGAAGACCTGAGTTGGATTCCCCAGAACCCACATTAAAACTAAGAGCAATACTGTGTCTGAAATGCTAGTGCTAGAGATGCAGAGATTTTTATACTGACTGGTCAAAGGCAATGTAAAATATAATAGTGGATTAATAAAGAAATGATTTCTGCTAGGAGGATTGGCTCTGGGTGGAGCTAACTCAGACAACTTGCCTTTACTGACACTCTGGTATGGCCAGTGGCTGTCTAGACTGGACACACCAGACAGCAGCACCATGAGCGTCTCCCAGCTCCCTCTTCCCCAAGCAAGCCAGGCGGTGGTGGCACAGGCCTTTAATCCCAGCATTCGGGAGGCAGAGGCAGGTGAATCCCTGCGAGTTCGAGGCCAGCCTAGTCTACAAGAGCTAGTTCCAGGAAAGCTAGGACTGTTACACAGGGAAACCCTGTCTAAAACCAAAAAAGGGGGGCTCACCACGCTCCCTCCTCTGCCTCTCCTTCCTCTCCCTCATGTACTGCTTAAAGAAATGTTTTAAACTCCTTATACAAAACAGCTCTACACTGCATGAAAATCAGAATAGAAATAAAATAGTTACATAAGGAAATCTTAAAATAAATAAACAACCAATAGCAAGAATAAAAATAAATAAAGACAACATGCATATAACCCCAGCGGAATGGAAGAATACTGAGATGTGACTAGGGGAAAAAATTTCTGCAGTGTGTCAGCTGCTAATGTTAATGAGTTAGTTAAATTAGAAAAATCCCAACTGCCCAAAGCAAAAAGCATTCAACCACATAGGATGCCGGGGCGCAGTATGGACCATGCTATCAAACGCATTCTGTTCAGCTGATTTTTGTTGTTGGTGTTGTGTTTTGTTGTTGCTTTGAGCTGGCTGTGGAGAGCAACACTTAAAAAGCCATCCAATTTCTAGAGAGTATTTTCCATCTGGGGCCAGTTGGGGAAGGCATGGGCTAAACGCTGCAAAGCCAGGGGAGACGCAACACAACTCATTAGGGAGGCAGTTTATGAGGAGGAATGCTCTCTGAAAACCCAGCCAAGATTTGACGGCCATGTCCCCGCACACCGCAACAGTCATTATTTTTCATTAAATGTCTTCGAACACAAGCAAAAACCCAAAACGACCAAGGAAATGGACAGAGTCAAATAAATTGGAAGTCGATCCATTTTTTGCAGAGGTTTTAGCTGGTAGTTAAAATCTTGCCAATTACCCAGAGTGTCTCTTCGCACTTGGAGAGGTTATTTATTCTATTGTATTTTAGGATCAGCTCCCTCCACATGCTTCTCAACCCCACATAACCCTGAAGTGAGTAAAAAGCCAAGGAAACCAAGAGGAAGCATTAAACCTTCAGAACCAATTAACACACACACAATAATACAATTTTAATAAACCATACGATGTAGGCTGTGATGTTAAAGATGTTATATGTAATAAACTGCCAAAATTAAAGAGAAAAAAATTTACAGTTGTTTTGTTTCTCTTTCTCTTTATTCAGCATTTAGTTAAATTGCAAGCATTGTATGCTGGTTGAAAGAGGGAGGCGGGCAAAAGTCTCTTTTCAAGAACACAACATACTTACTGATGATCCACTTAGATGCCACCAAGAAAGTTAAGCTTGGGCTGATGAGATGGCTCAGCAGGTCAATGCACTTGCAGTCAGAACCGAATGACCAATTTCTGGTCCTCAGAACCCCATATAGGTGAAAAGAGAGAACCAATTGTCTCCAGATGTTTCCTCTGACCGCCATGCACCTGCTGATGCACACATACAAGGCATGCAAACAGGCGTCACACTCCCCCCACATACACAAATGAAATTTTACTTAATGAAAAACTCACATTTTTACAGATGTGCCTTCTTATGAAAATACATACAAAATATGTATATATGTACATATGTGCATATTCTCTACATGCATATATATATATATATATATCCACAATTCTACCTCCTTCCCTGCTTACAAGTAATAAAAATTAAAACTTTTAATGAGTAGGGCTTTGCATAAATGTGTAGTTTTACTTTTCTTTCTTTTTAAAAATCTATCATCATACAGAATGTTACTGATTCAGAGTCAAAGATATCAATACTTTAATTTTCTTTGTCTTTTTTTTTCGAGACACGGTTTCTCTGTAGCCTTGGCTGTCCTGGAACTAGCTCTTGTAGACCAGGCTGGCCTTGAACTCACAGAGATCCACCTGCCTCTGCCTCCAGAGTGCTGGGATTAAAGGCGTGCACCACCACCCGGCTCAATCCTTTACTTTCTTTGTTGTAAATTAGGACATTTTTATTACATCCTCATCATATGATTATGGCACCATCAGAATATAACTTTTGAGAATTGTGTAAACGAAGGGTTTTAGCTTTAAGTACTTTTACTGTGCTCAGGTAGCACGTATGTATAACTGTGTGTGAAGGGCAGTGGGTTAATAGCAGGGGTCTGTTTCCCGGCAACTTTCTGTTCAAACTTTTAGAAATAAGTTAGCTACGCTTTGGGCCCTCCCTGTCCAATATTTATGTCTCGTTTGCTTTCCTTATCATAGTGCTTTGCCTAGAAGGGAGGCTGTCTGTGGGGACACCCTTTTCCTTATTTCAGTTCATTGTGACATTTGCACCATTAAGACCAAGATTATCTCTTTTTTCTCCCCCCTCCTCTTTTTGGACCTATCAATCACCAGATCCAATAAATAATTAAATGTTCTTGGATTTCTACCATGCTTTACACGTGATGTGATTTGTTTTGCATGCATGTTCAGGTGCACATGTGTGGGTGGATGCATGTGCAGACCAGAAGCCAACTGCCTTATTCCTTAGGACCCATTCTCCTTGTTCATGCTGCCAACTAAGATATCTCTTCTGCCATGGCGTGTGGTTTCACATGAAAATGATTTCCCAGGTCAGCGTATACTCTAAAAGGATGGGGGAGAGGGGGCTATTATCGCCAATGAGGTGGCTACTGGTGAATTCCTCATGCTCCAGTAGATGGTTTCTCATTCACGTCCACGGCGGGTCCTGGCTAAACAAAGTGGCTCACAAAGCAAAAAGCAAAGCAAAATAAAGACTTGAAAGTGGGATGGAGACTTGGTAGGAGGAGGGGCAGATGCTGGATGTGAAAGGAGAAAAAGAGAAGGCGGAGGGAGTGATGTGACCATGGGGCATTATACATGCATGAGTTGTCAGAGGAGAAATTAGTAAAAAGTATATAGTATCATAAATTAATTTAAAAGTATGACACTGTTTTAAAAAAGACTTTTTATTTTTATTTATGAATGTGTGTGAGTGAGTGTGTGTGTGTGTGTGTGTGTGTGTGTGTGTGTGTGTGTGTGTGTGTACAGGTACCCAACAGAGAAAGGCATCAGGTCCCCTGGAGCTAGAATTACAGGTGGTTGCAGGCCATCTGACATGGGTACTAGGAACTGAACTCAAGTCTTCTGTAAGAATAGTGCTCTAAAATGTTGTTATCTCTCCAGACCCAGTGGCAGTCTTTTTATCCTTATCAGTATCAGATGCTGTGTATAATGTGCACTCTGTACTTTAATCTGATGGGCTAGGTGGTCAGTGCTTCCTATAGCTTCATAACAGGTGAATGACATCGGCTCTGGCCTATGACGTAGCATTACAGCATGGGTGTTCAAGATCTTTTACAGTCTAGTGAAGTCTCCACGTGCTGGCCTGTTTCCAACCTAGAACACTGTGCTGTGCATGACAGCAGATGACCGGCAGGGTTGGCAGGTACAATACTGTTGCTTCCAGGAGCAAAGGGTAAGTGTAGCCAGCATCCTGGAATGTGCAACCATCACACACAGTCAGCCTCCACTTACCCAAGCCTGATCATCATCATGCTAAGACAGAGGCCCATTTTCCAAAGCCTCCCATTTTTAAAAAATTTTAAACAATAGGCACACGTCTAAATTACTGATATAAAAATCATATTTTCTTAAGTTTCATGGGCTAGAGAAATGGCCTAGAAGGTAACATGCTCCCACAGAGACATGAAAACCTGAGTTCGAATCCCAGAATCTGTGTACATCCAGGTACACTGGTGTGTGACCATAATCCTTGTGCCCTTACAGCAAGGTGGGAAGATAGACAAAAGAAGAGGCGACTTACCATTCTGCTATTCTGTTGTACACTGTGGCAAAAAACCAATAAACCTAGTATCAAACAAGGTGTGTGGCAAGGATTAAAACTCAAGATTGTCCTCTGACCTCCACACGTACACCATGGTATGTGTATGCCTACACACCACACAGACACACACCATTTTAAAAAATTAAGTTTCACAAGCCAAATGAATTCCCCTCAGAGAAGTGCGTAGCCCGAGGCCTACTCATTCCCAATCTTTAATTACATGGCTCTGAATATTTGGTAATTATTTTTGCAAAGTTTGAATTAATGGAAAACTCCATGCAGAGAAGACTGGAATATTAAATCCTAACACAGAGAACTAAGTACATCAACAGGGTTTGGAAGGAATATTGAATTGCCCATCACCTGTCTGTGCAAATGGAAAAAAAATTCAAACTTATTTCAAAGATAATTTATTCTCTTTTTATGTGAACCTACAATGTGGAAGCAATTATTCTAACTTAGAAAAATATGCTCTGTAAAAATTAAGGACTTTCCCCTTAGTTTAAAACTAAAATATTACCAGGGTTACTTAGTTTGTTTTAGATACTCATGCTTGCTGTTACAGCACGGAAACTAAGCAGACTCCTACTCTGGGCAATTGTATGCATCTCATTTTACATCTGTTGGGATGCATGACCTGTGTCTGCTGTTTGGGGTTATCTATACTTTCTTCCTTGCTGGTTTTGGCATTTTGATCTCATCCACACAAAAATTAACTCTACCCACATACGGCTGCTTTGATGGATCACACTAATTAAGTTATGAGTTATTACCACGTCTACACGATAATTTTGCTATATAAATGGATTCAGTGGGATTTACCAACTATTGATTAAAGAATTCCAGTGTAAGGTAGGTTTTTCTGGGTTTTTCAACTAATTGCTTTCATATCATCTGACAAATTAATTTCTCCAGTCTCCAGTCCCTTCATCTCCCATATAAAGACAAATCAAGTGCATGCTTGCTAAGTTCCCTTTAGGATATAAAATATTTTAATCTATGAGACAATTTAAGTAGAATTTAATGCACTGAAATCCATTGTCATCTCTCAATTTATAGCTTTATTGAGGTGTAAGTCAAATACCATATCGACCCGTAAATATGGCGTTTTGTGTGACCATCATCAAAATCCAATTTTAGTATATTTTCAACACTCCAAAAGAGAAGCCAGCAGAAACAGGCGGCTGTTACCCACGCCTGTCAATCTACCCATTCATAGGCAGCCACCCTTCTACATTCTGTCTTTTTATTTCACACAATTAATAAAAGGCTTTGAGACAGACCTTTTTCTCTAAATATAATTTTTTAAAATGTCAGCAATGACGTAAAACAGATTGATCCTCCATTTTTTACAACAGAATAATTTTCCATCATACCGATATATCACCTTTGTTTATTTATTGGTTATGGAACACTTAAGTTGATTTCACATTTTTCTATGAATAATCATGGACTGTTTTATGAAAACATGTCTTCATTTCTCTTGTGTATATACCCAGGAGAATTACTGGATCAAATGGAAAAATCTATGATTAGTGTTTTCAATCACTGAATCTACGAATTCCAGCTCCTCTCCATCCTTGCTGGCATTTACCACTGTCCCTGTTTGTCTTAGCCATAGATGTCCTGCTGGATACTGATAGCCTCCTTATAACTTTCACTTCAGTTTCCTTGATGGCTGATGACAACACTGGGTCTCTTGTTTTCATTCAGATTAGCTACTTGTCTGTCTTCTTTGGGGGAATACATACTCAGACTTTTGCCCCATATTTTCAGCTCGGTGATTTGTCTTTTTATGTTCTTGTGTCTGTATGTGGTTATGTGCAAGTGAACGCAGATGTCTAGAGTCCAGAAAAAGTTGTTGGATCACCTAGGGCTGGAGTTACAGGTAGTTCTAAGCGCCTGATTTGGGTGTCAGGAACCGAATTCGGGCCAGATCAGCAGGTGCTTCAGCCACGGAGCCTTCTCTCCACCCTGTCTTCCTACCGTTAAGAGTGTGCGAGGTTTTGTGTATCCTGAGCAGAAGTCCCCTGTCTTATAACTATGTGCAAGAATATTCTCCTATTTTGTAGGTTATCTTTTTACACTTTTCAAAAGATGGTTTTTTAAAAATGTGTGTTTGTAACTATGGGTGCCTACATAGGCCAAAACACGGCAGCAGATGCACTAAAGCTAGAGCCACAAGGGCTTGGGAACCACACAGAGTGGGAGCTGGGAACCAAACTCTGGGCTCCTGCAGAAACAGTAAGTGTTCTTGGCTGCTGAGCAATCTCCCCAGCCTCTCTCTTTGTTGAGAGTGTCCTTGAGACACAAAAGTTTCTAAATATTATTGAGTTACAAGTTATCAGTTTTTTTTTCTTATTCTCTTGATGTCAGATCTAAGAAAACATTTTAATCCAAGGAAGCAAAAAGTTTATCATAAGGTAAATTTTGTTAGAGTCTTAGCTCTTACATTTCTTTTTATGATTCCTTTGGGGTTAATGTTTGTGTCTTGCAGGAGGAATTAGTCTGCTCTTTTACACATGAGTACTGAGGACGGTCTGACCTCTCCTTATGAAAAGACTGATCTTCCCCTCAAAGAAATGTCTTGGCACCCGGGTTTTAAAAAATTCCACTAGCCACAAACAAGAGGGTTTGTCTACACATTCTGAATTCACACACCTTTAATGCACATTACCGTCTTGATTACTATAGGGTCATAGTATAGTTCAGTTTGAAATCAGGGTTGTGAGTCTTCCAACTTATTTTTTTCAGATTCTCTTGTCTGTTTTACCTACTTCGCCTTTCTGTATGAATTTCAGCATTATCTTGTAAATTGTTGGGAGAAAGCTGGCCAGGATACAGACCAAACCTGGGCTCAGTCTGCATCATTGCAGGAGGTACAGCCACCTTTGTGGTTTGAACCTTCCAGTTCATAAAATCAGAGGTTTTTATTCATTGGTTATTCTTAATTTCCTTTGGTCATGCTCAATAAGTCCCCACCACTTTGGTGTGAAAATCTTGCATTGTATTTCTTTCTGGATATTTTCTTTGGTTGTTGCTGTATTTCCCAAAGAAAATCACAATTCAGGTTGTTTTCCCTTAGAGTTCTGTTAAGTTTTGAAATGAAGAGCTAGTCCATACATTCTTTCTTCTTTTTAAAAATGTTTTCCCATTTAACTATTTTGCATTTTGTATTCAATGATGTAATAATATTTTAATTTTATATTAAATATTTCTAAATGACATGGGTTCCATTTGGTGTTTTGGTGGTGGTAGTGTGTGTGTGCGTGTGTGTGTGTGTGTGTGTGTGTGTGTGTGTGCGCATGTGTGTGTGCGTGTGTGTGTGCGCGTGCGTGTGTGCGTGTGTGTGTGCGTGTGTGTGTGCATGCACGCACATGTTCAGATATATGAGATGTGTATATGTGGTATAATCACATGCAGGTAGGCTCATACATGCTTGCTTGGAAGACAAAGGAAGATTTTGAATCGTCTGCCCCAGCACAACTCCTCCCTTTATCCCTCTGAGACTGGGTCTCACTACGCCTGGAGCTAAACTGGCTGCCCTAGCAATCCTCCTGTCTTCCATGCTCCTATGGCACTGGGGTTAGTTACATAGCCACCCCAGTTTTTAAGTCAATCTTGAGGATTCGAACTCAGATCTTCAAGCCCATGCAGCAAGCAACTTTACTCAATGAGCCATCTCTCCAGGCCTCCAGTTTTATCTTTAAAATGTATTTTTATTAAACCACAAAGAAATTCGTAAGAATCATTTATGGTATATTTGAATTAAAATCAAGAGTAATGCTTAGCTTAATAAACTTCAACACGGTACCATCCTCTTTCACTTGCTTGCACTGAGCACGTACTGAATGCACAATCTAATACTGCAGCGACCCACGTCCAACTCATCACCCAGTAAATCGCATTTAACTCCTTAACATCATAAAACCCACTTGCTCAGAAATTAGAGCATAAAGAAATGCCCTCATCATCTCAAGCTTGTCGCTGTGACTAAATATTTTCATTCATCCCATTAAAGGTATTTCCCTTCCTTACAACGAGAATGACACACCATTCCACTGAAGCTGGGTTTCAATTCAACTTTGGAGGATCCAAGCCAGCTGCTCCACTGACTTTTAAACTGTGCTAATTATGCTAACGCTGCTGAATATAGAAAATGGACTCATTGGTCTTGGAAAGCAGAACTAATATTAATTCTGACTCAATGATGTTATCAACTGTGTCTTTTCCTCAGAAAAAGAACCTGAATTCAAACCAAAAGTGTCATGTTTGATGGGAAGGATTGATAGAGACTGAAACTCTGCCACCTCAACATTAGAACTTCCCGTTAGGACCAGTGGCGTGTCTTAGCAGTTAAAGATGGTTTTCTCCAAGCTGATGAACATGCATCCCCAGGACCCACACAGAAGGAGAGAACCAACTCCCACGTGTGTCACAGCAGGCATGCTCCCCATCCCACACATATATATATATACAGTAAATGAATAAATATAAATAAATGTAATACAATTTCTAAAACATTTCCCATTAAGTCCCAGGTGAATAAAATAAATACCTGTCATCATTCTCTACAATATGCAAATAAGAAAAGCACGTCTATGAACTACGGCTAAATTCAGAGAGGACCTGCGGAGTCCTGAGTCTCCAACAACAACGCGGGAGCTTGATATCTGGTGTGTATCCAGCTTCTAGAGTTTCCCCCCAGTGTGTGGAAACATGGGACCGACAACTCACCGCAGGACAGCAGACCAAAGCACAGTCGTTTGGCTGGAGAACATGCAGTGCTCAGAGAAGGCACAAGGTAAGACTCAGGAAGAAGCCAGAAAAGCCAGAAGACTGGACGGTCCTCCCTACCGGCTTCACGTATGGAGCATGCGCAGGGGCAGTCCACGCTCCGCCAACATCCGGGAGAGGTGCGCACTTACAAGCAAGGCCACTCCGCACATTCCGCAGCTGCAAACCTTCTCAGCTTCCAGATTTGCTAGCTCTCTACCCTGCTCCTATCTTCAGCATGTACAGTCTCACTAATAAGCCATTTAAACAAACCATTCTCTGCCGCAACCACTGTTTCTCTGGCCCAGCCCTTCATTCTAGAGGAGAAGAACCTAGAATTCCCTGCAGGTCTCTGGACTCCGATGTTTCCCAGACACAGAGATGGATTTTCCCTGGAGTTACAGAGAAGTTGCACCACGTGGCTGAAGGAAAGGCGGTGTCTGATAAAACCTGAGCCAAGTCATTTGCTAGCTCACTTCCTCTCGGATGCCCTCATATCCACTGACAGGTGGGTGTGCCAAGCCATTCTGCCAAGCTGGCTCTGGATAGTTTATCTAGCAAGCCTCGTGGATGCTTCTACTTCGCTCTGCATGGGAAAGAGTATACAGAAAGTAAGGGTGAACATCTATTCCAGATGAAATGAGAAAAAGGATTCCTTTTGAGACAGGGTCTCGTGTAGTTGGTCCATAGTGGTCTTGACCTGAATGTGCAACTGCAGATGACTTTGAACTCCTGACCCCCTGCCTAGACTTTCCAGTTTGCTGGTGTTACAGGTCTGGACCACCACTACCAGTTTAAGCAGTTCATGCTGAATCCAAGGACTTTTTGAATGATGAGTAAGCATTCTCCCAACAAAGCTATATCTCTAACCAAAACAGAAATATTAAAGCACGTGAAAATTTGTATTTTTAGAATTTTGGAAGACATCAAAATTTAATAATGAAAATTATCAAAGCAGAAATGACTTATGAAATAATAGCTGATGGCTGTTCAAAATGGAAGAGCACATCCTTTGTTTAAAATATTAAATTTAATATACATTTTAGGCAAATGTGCTGGATAGCTTTAACTGTCAGTTTGACAAAATATGAAATCAAACTGGGATGAGAGTTTCAGTTGAGAAATTAGCTAGATCAGGTTGGTCTATAGGCATGTTTGGGATGGGGCATGCCTTGATTATTAATTGATTTAGGAAGATTAGGTGCACTGTGAGAGAGAGGCACCATTTCCTAAGCTGAGCCTTGACCCTGCACGGGTTATTTCCTTCTCTCTGTTCTTGACTGTGTGTGTAATGTGACGAGCCACTTTGAGTCCCTGCCTCAACTTCCCTTTAGTGACGAACTGTGACCTGAAATTATAAGCCGAATATGCCCTTTTCTCCCCGAAGCTGCTGTTGCTCTTTCCGTATCACCCCAGCTGGGGCAGGCAGCACACAAAGAGCGAGTTTCGTGGCAGCATCTTTAAGCATCTTTGTCTCTACATCTTGTTGCAATCATTCTCCTCTCTACAGTGCTCACCATCTAGCCTGTTCCCTCCTTCCTTCCCCCAAGTCTCTCCCTTTCCATTCCCTTACCATGTGAATATGTGCTTTTAGGACTAAAAATACTGCCTAAAATTATGATCCATATCAAAAGGCACAGTATCAGAATTATGAAAACCTCAAGCGACATTCCTAAAAGTTATGAGGGACCTCTCAGGATGACATATAAGTGCTGTTAGACAACTACCCTGCCAGTACATCTCTAGTTAGCAAAATTAAATGCCCGAACATAAGAGAATGCTGCTGCCAAAAAATAAATCTGAGACTTCTAAGTAGCTCTAAAATACAACCCAAGAACCCCTTAGCCTTAGAGAGCTGTAGAAATTGGGGCTGGGGCTCCGTTGGTAGAGTGGTTGCTTAGCGTGCGGGAAATACTCTGGAAGTGGAGGCAGGAGGATCAGGAGTTTAAGGTCATCCTTAGCCACCTAGGGAATTCCGGGCTTACATTGGCTACATGAGATATTACCCCCCCCCCAAAGCCTCTGTTGTTTTTATCACAAAAGACTACTGATGGATCCTCTTCAGTAAAGCAGTGTGGATGAGCAGTGGATTGCACCAAACAGCAAACGCAAGGGGAAAATGTGTGGCTGCATCTGGTGAGTGATTTTTTTTCTCAGAGACAATAGCTTAATTTAGCCGTATAAATTAATTCAGAGTTGGCAACAATAAAAAAAGTGAAATTTGATGCAGTGTGTTAGACATATCAAGGCTCTTCAAATTGTTTATACCCTCAAGTGCCCTTGAGAAAAATCACTGCCATTATTATTCTAAGAAACATCCCTTTGCCTGCCCAAGGCTTTCCCCTCTGCGTATCCATTCAGCCTTGTAGATATAAACAAATGACAGGTGCTGACTTGTGTCTCCTTCCTGCAGAAATGGTTACCCTCAGGCCGGGGACCCCAGCTCATTTACGCTGGTTCTCTCACCCCAGTACTCAAAATTTGCTCAGAAATGCCCAGCTTGTCTGCAATTAAATCCTTTTTTAAATATGTTGCTGTATGTGTGTGTGTGCACGCGCACACATGTGCATGTGTAAGGATGTGTGTGCAGAGTTATGTGTGCCATTTGCCAGGCACCATCTACCTTGTACTTTTGGGAGCCAGGATCTGTCACTGGGCTGGCAGTTCTGTTCTCAGGCTATATGAGCTGGCCGAGGGATCCTCCCGCCTCTGTCTCGCCCACAGCAGGAGTATAAGCACTAAGCACGTGCTACCGTACCTGTTTTGTTTTGTTTTACACACGGGTTCTGGAGATCAAACTCTGGCTGCCATGCTTATACGGAAAGCACTTTGCTAAGTGAGCAATCACCTCGGACCAAGCGAAACGCTTGAGAAGCAGGGTTTCTTCTGCAGAAGCTTCTGCTGCTTCCAGTCTGCTTAGAAAGAGCTGCTTGGTTTTTATCTTCAAAGCCTGAATTTGTATCTTAAATTAAACATCATCAAACAATATTGCACACAAGAAAGTGAGATTTGGTCATCTTGTACTACTTATTTGGAAAAACAAAATCTGTTTCTCATAACTCCGTGAAATTTTTCTTTTAGAATATTGACTTCTTATTAATATATGTAAATAAACAAGTGTGAAAACAAGCAAAAGTGACCTATGAATATATTCCAAATAGTTAAGGTCATGTACAAACCTGTAGGGAAAACAATCTGAGTTCCCGTTCCTGCACTCACAACTGCTTCCTCCAAACTAGAAAAAAATCCACTATTAATAATTCATCTTTCTAAGATTTCCTATTAGCCATTTATACACATACATGTATATATATATTTACATATGTAAATTTTTAATCATAACCCTTGGTACCCTTTTCTACATAGTTTTTGACAAGCTGGTTTACTTCCCATTTAGTACTGTGTCGGGGCGAGGGCTGGGGATCGGTTGGTAGAGGGGATGAACTGCCTGCAGGAAGCTCTGGGGAGATCCATCTCTGGACTAAGTAAACCGGGCATGGTGGCATATGCCTGCCATCTCCATACATGAAAGGTAGAAAGAGGAGGCTCAGGGGTTCAAGGTCATCCTTAGCTACGTAGAAAGTTCCAGATCAGGTTGGGCTGTGGGAAACAGTCTCAAAAAATAATACCAAGTCATAATATTCTCTCCATGTTGAGAGACAAACAGGTCTTCCTCCTTCCTCAGCTGTATTTTAGGGGTTTTTTTTTTTTTTGTTTTATTTTTCGAAACAGGGTTTCTCTGTTTGGAGCCTGTCCTGGAACTAGCTTTTGTAGACCAGGCTGGTCTCGAACTCACAGAGATCTGCCGGCCTCTGCCTCCCGAGTGCTGGGATTAAAGGCGTGCGCCACCGCCGCCCGGCGGGTATTTTTTATTTATATGTATGTGTGTGCATACACAGGTTGTGTGTGGGTACCCATGGAGGCCAGAAGGGGGCGTCAGATCCCCCAGAGCTGGTGTTACAGGTGATTGTGAGCCATGAAATGTGGAGCTCAGATCTGAACTTGGGTTCTCTGCAAGACCAGCAAGCACTCTCGACAGCTGAGCCATCTCTCCAGTCCTCCTTTTTCATTCTTTTAATGACCACAGGGGCTCCTGATGGCAGGCAGAGCCCGATTTGTTTGACTCTTCCCTTCTTGATGGACACAGACAGCAAATAATTTATCAGTATTACAAACGCTGCAGTGTGTTTTCTCGTGCATTCCTCCGTGTAAACGGATGAAGTAGCTCCTGTGATGAATAGCTGGAGGGGCCCTCGCTTTCCAAATACACGCAGATTTCTATTCATCCAAACCATCGTCTCCTTCCTGTTCCAGCCCAATGGCTTGAGAAAGGCAGAGAAACCCATCCTCGGCTTCCCAGAAATGCAACAGATCGTGATCTCATCTCATTTAAAGCTCCTTCTGCTTGAGCTGAGGATGGAGTTTAGCAGCCGAGGACTTGCCTAGCAGATGGGAGGCCCAGGGTTCCATCCCCGGTACCCAAAAAGCCAAAGCAAAAACGTATGCCCTGCCCATCAAATAATTCATTCACAAATCAATCTATCCACCCAGAACTCATACACATCCGCTCTGCAATACCCTGCCAGTCATGGCCACGCCTTGAGACTGTCCTACATCTAAGAACATAAAGGTAGACAAGGCCCCTTTGGGTTCCTATCAACAGGTCTAGGGAAAGCCCTTATCCACCTGTGTTAGCTTTCGCGATACTGATACAGAGGCCTGGCATTCACAAATCGAAGGGAGGAAAAGTGCATTTAGTATATGGTTTTGGAATATTATGGTGGGGACAGTGTGATGGGGCTGTTCACATCACAGCAGATGGGGAGGGAGAGGGAAAAAGAGAGAAAGAAGTGGGGGAGAGAACAGACAAGGCCTAACCCTTACAAACCTATGTGATAGTTTCCATTCTGTTGCTATGATAAATACTGTAACTTAGAGCATGACCGGGCTTCCTTCCAACACACATTCTCAGGTCACAGTTCACCATCAAGGTAGGGATGACAGGAGCCCGAGGCATGAACTTGATGGCACCTGCTTGCTCTCCCACACAGCATTGCTTCTGACCAAGAAACTGACTTCACGGCCAAAGAAGTGGGGTAGGGATCATGGGGAATGCCACTGTTTGGCTAACAAGCATGCTTCCTTAAATCAATCAGGAGCACCTACCTAGATAATGGTGCTGCTCACAGTGGCCTGGATATTCCCATTCCAGTTAAGAAGACAATCCCCTACAGGCATTCCCACAGGCCAGTCTGATCTAGTTGAATTTTTCCTCAGTTGAGATTCTCTTCCCAGATAAGCCTAGGTTGTGTCATATTGGTAGTCAAAGCTAACCAAACAGCCTGCTCCTTTAGCGATACTAGACTTAAAATTTCCACCTCCTCCCCAAATGATGCTGCCAGCTGAGGACCAAGCATTCAGCGTACAAGCCTAAGGGACACATGTCACATTCAAACCATAGTACCTACCTCAGAGAAGATACCTCCAAAGAGGGAGAGAGATGCACAAGCTAGGATCAGAGGCAGCTAGTGTAGGAAATAGAAGACAGGCATTGGGACTGTCATCTTATAATTCCCATCAACGTCTTTCTTAAGACATTAAAATTTCTACTTTTGCTATTCTTGGCACTCTTCTATCTGGGAATGTTTGAAATTAACACCATAGAAGATGCAGAAATTGCTGTACAGCATTGATAGAATTCAGTGGAAATGGATCCTCGCTCCTTTGTGAGATTTTATTTTTACCTATATGAATGGGTATGTGTGTGAGTACATGCCATGTGTGTGCAGGTGCTTGCATGTGTTGCAGCAGGTGCCTGCAGGGTCTAGGAGAGAGTGGAGGACCCCCTGGACCTGGAGTGACAGCTGGTTTTGAGTCACTTGGCGTGGGCTCTGGAAACTGAACTTTGACGCTCTACAGGAGCAGAAGTTCATTTAGCTGCTGAGCCACCTCTCCTGTCCTGGACCCGCACTCTTATGCCTAAACCTTTCTCTGGTTCTCATCAGCACAGACTTGGTAAGATGAAAGCAAAATACAAAGTAAAGGCAGGTATAAACTCTAAAACAACTTGTTTTTTTGTGTGGGGGATGTTCTTCAACTGCTCATCTTATGGTACAAAGTATGTAGGGCCTATCTCTGCTTGTTGGCTCCGTCCCACCAAACCGTTCCAAAGGGAATCTGCTTCACTGATCCCTACACCATAGCCAGCACCTCAGGTGCTGAATCTGAGCATATCCTTTTACCAGGATTCCAAGAGGGTGCATAATCTGTCTGGTCTAAGAAACAAGACCAAAACATTTTTCTGCACATGTATGTGTGCACATGTGCAGGTATGTAGAGGTCAGAGGTCAACCTCAGGACAAGTGTTGTTCCTCAAGTGACATCCACCTCTTTTGTTCGAGACAAGTTTCTCTCACTGGCCTAGAACTCTTGCTCGGGTTAAGCTAGACTGATCCGTGAGCCTCGGGATCTGCTGTCTCTACCTCCCCAACTCTGGGGTCACTAGCGTGTGCTATCATGCCCAGATTTTCTCTGAGTTCTGGGAATTGAACTCAGGTCTTCATGGTTGCCAGTCAAGCACTAAGTTGACTGTTTCTCTAGCTTATAATCAAAATATTTTGTATGTTTACAAGAACACAGCAGAAGGCTCAGGGTGATGCGGGCTTACATGGTCTGAACACTTCTCTTTGAAAAGATTTATAAGGACTGGCTAAGACATCAAAGAAATTAGAGAAAGTGACACAAAAGCCTCTCCAGCGAGAAAATATTATTGATTTCCCTAGAAAAAGAAAGAGATTAATACTACTTGTTAAAATGCCCTGTGATTATTTAGGTTTGATAAAGTGCTTCAAAAGTTCAGTTGCTTTAATTTGAAAATCTTAGGAAGGATAAAATAACACTCGGGATTTGTCTAATTTAAATGGCAGAAATGAACCCCCAAATGTCAATAAATGTACTGTTATGTGCACACAATTCTCTGTGTGTGCCCAGCACTCATGCCCTCAGAATACACCTTAGCCAAATCCACCTGGCCAAACCCGCCTGGCCAAGCTCAGCACCACAGAGACAAGTACCTTAAAGACTAAGACAAGGCAAAGAGTAAAAATACATCCTCACTGGAGAACATCAATGTCAAAAGAGAGTGGGTAAAAGGACAAGAGACAGAAAGAGAAAGGGAAGGGAAAGGAAGGTAGAGATGGGAGGGAGAGAGAAGAAGAGAAGGAAGCAAAAAGGGGAGGGAGGAAAAGAGAGAGAAGATGGGAAGAGAGAGAAAGAGGGAAGGGAGAGGGAAGGAAGGGGAAGGAGGGAGAAAGGGAAGGAAAACAAAGGAGGAGGGGAGAGGGAAAGGTGGGGAGGAAGTGAGGAAGAAAGAGAAAAAAGAAAAGGAAATGGGAGAGGAAGGGAGAGAATAAAGTAGAAAGAGAAAGAGGGAAAGGAAAGAAGATAGGGAATAGGAGGGAGAGAAGAAAGTAGGGGAGAGATAAAGATGAGAACATTAAGTTGAATGGGGCAGAGGAGAAGGAGAGACTGTGGGGAGGGAGGAAATAAGAGTTTGAGAAGAGGAAAGTAGAGGGAAGGAGAAGGGAAGAGAAAAGGGAGAAAAGAGCAAGGGGAAATGAGAGAGAAAGAAGAGGAGAGGAGAGAAGAAGAGAAGGGAAGGAGGGAGGAAAAGAAAAGAGACAAAGGAAAGACCAAGTGAGTCACTGTCCAAGAAACTGACAGCTTTGAGGTGTACAGAGAGGTGCCTTCCATTCAGTTTCCTATAATGATGGCTTCTGTGAACTCTCTAGGCTGCAGTTCGTTGTGCACAATCCCTCCACACCCTGTCAACATGAGCTTCACTCACTGGCTTCACACAGGCTGGTGCATTCCAAGTGCTTTCAAAAGACTATCGTGGGGTGTCTACTTCAGAGTGAGGACAAGGTGCTATCATGTACCCGGCATATTTGATAGGGCTTTAGAAGGGGGAGACAGCGTCTGGCAATTAAGAGATCCAGCCTATGTCTGGAACAGACCTTGTCCTGGCTTCATTGTTGTGGCGGTGACTAAAGCATTCTAACAAAAAGCAACTTGGGGGAGGAGGGTTATTTGGCTTATGCTTTCAAGCCACAATCTGTCACTGAGGGGAGTCAGGAGAGGAACTCGGGGTAACAACCTGAGACAGGCCTGCTTGCTAGTCTACCCAGCATCACCTCTAACCAGGAACGCACCAAATTTTATGAGAGAGAACGAAAAAGAGCTGTGAACTGATAAATCATTTTAAGATGAAAGAAAGCCAGGCTTTTGCAGAAACAGAGGTCCATTTTCATGCTCAAGTATGTTTTCTACCTTTTGCCAGTTCCTTGTTGGTGCCAAAATTTGAAAAGGCAGACGCTTTTTAAGTTCTTCTCATCTAGAGGCTTACATTTGAATGAGGAAGAAAACTGCTTTCAAAGCAAAGAAACTATAATGTGAGTAGATATATGTACTTTTTAAAAATAAAGAAATTAAAAATAAAAAGCAGAGGATTCCCTCACAGCCATGAAATATGTAGAAACCATGGAGAAACACTACTTTGGTTTGCAAACTCATACTCAGTCACTGTCTGATTCATTCTGGGACCAGCTGCCTAGGGATGTTGCTGCCCACAGAGGGCAGGCATCAGTGAACAATCAAGACAGCCCCCCCAGACATGCCATAGGCCATTTTGATCTAGGAAATTCTTCAGCTGAGAGAGTCTGTTCTCAGATGACTCCAGGCTGTGTCAAGTTGACAATTAAGGCTAAAGCAGGTGTGTTCTTCACAGCAGTAGGATTAAAACAATACACCCCAGTAAAGACACTTCTATCAAATGAAGCACCCTGAGAGATACAAAGACGCTTTTGTTAATTCTATAATGTTGTGTCCTTTTGCTAGCCAGGAACACTTGGCTCAAGACATCTGAACAGTTTTTTTAAAGTCCTTCAAAAAATTGAGACGAGGATGCATACTTAGGAAAAGGGCTACGGGAGAGTAGAGGAAGGAACAGTGCTTGTCCAAAGCAAGAACGTTTTCTTATTGGTCAATGCATTAATCTCTAGTTTTCTGAAATATGCTATCATGAACTCAGATTGCACAAGAAAATGAGGACTTGGAGAAAACATGTCCAGGCTAAGATGTAGAGAGCTCCGTTGCTACCCAAGGAAACGACTCATGGGAAGTAGAAAGGGATAACCCATTGGCTTTCTGTTATTTCCAACCTCACTACCCCCAAGAATTTGTGATTATTTACAGATATACATGCAAAAATAATAAAGGAATTCAAGTAACATGCATGACTTCCATCTTATTTATAAAGACAAATATTACAGGCTTTCCTTCACTGGTGGCATTTCGATTTTATACACACATATAAAACCATATAGGAGCAGAGAGCATAATGGTAGAAATTAAACTGGAGAACAAAGGTGACAAACTGGATGAGGGAATGAGGAAGGGGAATTACCTGGTAACTGGAGATTATGCTATATACTGTAAATAAGAGCTTTTCTACCTCAGTTTGATAAAGTTTAAGCAATAATAATAAAATAAATAATTGAAGAAGTATAGCCACAGGAAAGATATGAATGAGAATTAGAAAGCATATGTTACTATTAAATAAAGAAATTGGGGTCTACAAAAGGATGAATTTGGTATATACTCACTCATCAGTGGATTCTAGACATAAAGGTCAGTGAGCCTATAATTCCTGATCCTAGAGAAGCTAAATAAGAAGGTGAACCCAAAGGAAAACATAAAGTTATCCTCCTGGATATTGGAAGTAGACTAGATTGCCAGGCAAAAATTGGGATCTTGGGGGTGAGGGTGGGGTGGGAGTAAGGGGAGATGGGGAGAGAAAAGTAAGGAGGGGAGGATGGGGAGACCCTGGGGGAATGGGATGTTTGTTTGGGATGGAGGAAGGGTGGATAGGGGTGCAGGGAAGAAGATATCTTAATTAAGGAAGCCATTTTAGGGTTAGCAAGAGACTTCACTCTAGTGGGGGTCCCAGGTATCCATGGAGATGTCCACAGCTAGTTCCTTGGGCAGCTGAGGAGAGGGAGCCTGAAATGGCCCTTTCCTATAGCCATATGATGAATATCTTGCATATCACCATAGAAGCTTCATCTGGCGATGGATGGATATAGAGACAGAGACCCACACTGGAGTGCAGGACTGAGTCCCCAAGGCCCAAATGAGGAGCTGAAGGAGGGAGAACATGAGCAAGGAAGTCAGGATCGCGAGGAGTGCCCCCACCCACTGAGACTGCAGGGCTGGTAAAGGGGAGCTCACCCGGGCCAGCACGACCAGGACTGAAAAAGCATGGGATCAAACCGGATTCTCTGAATGTGGCGGACAATGAGAGCTGACTGAGAAGCCAAGAACAATGGCACTGGGTTTTGATCCTACCGCATGTACTGGCTTTTGGGGAGCCTAGTCTGTTTAGATGCGCACCTTGCTGGACCTAAATGGAGTGGGTTGGACCTTGGACTTCCTGCAGGGCAGGGAACCCTGACTGCTCCTTGGACTGGAAAGGGAGGGGGAGAGGAGCTCAGAGAGGGGGAGGGAAATGGGAGGTGGAGAGGAGGTAGAAATTTTTAATAATAAAAATAAATAAATAAATTTAAAAAAAGAAATTGGGGTCTAGAAAGACAGCCGAATGGTTTAGAATTCAAACTGCTACAGAGGATCCAAGTTTGGTTCCCAGCACCCAAGCTGGGTGCCTCACATTGTCTATAAATCAAGTATGAACTTTAGACATGAATACACACATGAACACACACACAACAACAACAGCAACAACAACAACAACAACTCCTTTAAAAGTAACAATAAGCTGCCCAGGCTATAAGTGAGCTATTCAAATGGCTTGAAGTCTGGCGAGGTCACACACAGACCACAAGCCATGCAGGTCTTTATGTGCAGTGGTGACTTGTTCAAGAACAGCAGGGTGCCAGACATAGAGGCTCACAGAACCACTCAGAAAGGTTTGAGAAATGTCAGCAAGGATTCCTGACACAAGAAAAGGAAGAAAAAAGATGCTGAGGTATGTGTCTCATAAAACTGCCAAGATCTGACTACAGTGTCAAGCTATTGACTGGCAGACACAGCTATAGGGACTTAGAAATGGAAGAGGAACAAACCAGAACCCAGTTGGCAGTGAGAAGTGAGCTGAGACCCCATGTCTAGCCAGGTGGGTTTGAGGGTAGAAGCTGACAAGAGGAGGGGAGGCTGTAAGCCAATCGCAAAGCAGGAGACCTAAAAAGGCAGAGGAGGTTCCATCCCTGACTGCCCAGAGTGGAGGAGAGGGATGCAAAGGCACTTTAATTTACTGTTTAACCACCATAGCCAGACTCAGACCTCACAAGGCCAAAACAAGGCATTGGGAAACCAGAGATCCCCTAGGTCTGGGTTTTCTTCTGAGTTCATATGGCTGGTAAATTGTGATCTTGTAGTTGTAGAAGCCACAGCTTCTGTTGTCAAGGTCAATGGGAGAATCTCTGAGGCTGTGCATCTTAAGTCTCTCAACTCCAGACTGTGTCTTAAAAAACCCACTTTTATTAACCTGTAGCTAGCTAATTAGGGACCTTAATTACATCTGCAAAACTATTCCCAACTGAATGTAAGCCGGTGCAGTGATTGTGGAAGTCAATATGGAGGTTCCTCAAAGCAGCAACAACAGACAAGAAAGACTCCAGGGTTTATTTCTTAGGATGACAACTGCCACATGATAAAATAGCAAAGTGGAAAGGAAAGGGTTCATCCTAGTTACTCTTCTAAATCATCAAAGGAAGTCAGGGCAGGACTGAACTAGCTCTGTAGAACAGGCTGGCCTTAAAAGATATCTGCTTTCTTCTGCCTCCTTAGTGCCATGATCAAAGGTGGGTGCCACCACACAAGGCAGACACTTAAGGCAGGAATCTGGAGGCAGGAACTGAAGCAGAAGTCATGCAAGAACACTGCTTACTAGCTTGCTCCTCCTGGCTTGCTTAGCATAGGACAGCACCCTCCACAACGACCTGGGCCCTCAACCATCGATCACTAATTAAGAAGTAGCCTACAGTCTTGCCTACAATCTGATCTTGTGGAGGCATTTTCTCAATTAAGGTTCCTTCCTCTCAAATGACTCTAATGTGTGTGAAATTGACAAAATAAACCAAATCTAGCCAGTACAGTTGGTGGTGGCATGGCTTAGTGGATAAAGATAGTGTCACCAAGTCTGAGGACTTGAGTTTGATCACACATGATCGTGGAAAGAGACATTTGACTACTGTATACTGTCCTTTGACTTCCACATATATGTGCTACAGCACACATAACCACACACATATAATCAATGGGAAACAGAATTACCATGTGACCCAGCTATAGCACTCCCAGGTATTTACCTAGAAGACTTTAAACCAACACACATAAAGATGCTTGAACATGTATGCTTAATTGCAGCACTATACATAACTACATATTAGAACCAATCTAGGTGGCCATTCATAGAGGAATGGAGATAGATAGATGACAGACAGACGATGGACAGACAGATGATGATAGATAGGTAGATGGAGATAGATAGATAGATAGATAGATAGATAGATAGATAGATAGATAGATAGATAGACCTCATATATGTAAAGGCAAACACATACATACACTATAGAGTTGTTTCAGCTAAAAAAGAAGAATGAAGTCATGTCATTGACAGGAAAAAGGGTTCAACTAGAGATGATCATATTAAGTGAATTAAGCCAGGCCCAGGAATATAAATATTATGTGTTTTTTTTCATTTGTCATCCCTATATACTATAGTCACAAGAACTCATATATGAATATATGACATGAAACTAGAAGTGAAATTGTCTGGGGGTTGAAAGGGACTAATGGGAGGGGGAAGTCTGAGAAAAAAGGGAGAAGGAATGGGGATATGGAATATATTCAATGTTTGTTATGCACTTTTGTGAAAATGTCCTCACAGAACATAGTACTTTATAGAGTGAATATATGCTGCTAAAACCAGTCCTTCTGCCTTCACCACACAAGGCTAACTATCCATATCTATGTTTGCCCTACAAGGTGAGAGAAGATAATTATATACCTGGGTGCATATACAACTGGAGGATGAGTATTAGCGTTCACCATGGAATGAGACTTTCCAAAAAGTAAGAAGCAGTAGAATTGAGAGAATAAAAGAAAAGGTACAAATATGTACAGTGCACAAACCAACAATGTACTGTTTATAAAATATTCAAGCATAAATATTGGCTTCTAGCAAGGAAATGGAAAAGAGACGTGATCAGATATGTTCAAGGGTTCTCTGGCAAATGCCTGGCACTAACACATTTTTTCACATTTTTACATAGGAATCATGAAATAATATATCATCAGAACGAGGTAAAAATGAGGCTGTGGTAACAGCTCAATTGTAAAGAGGAAGGGAGAAAAACAGAGTGCACATCTGAGTTCTGTTTCTAGAACTGACATTTTTAGAAAGATCTGAGTAGAGTGGTATGTATTTGTAATCCTAGGGCTTGAGAGGCAGAAACGGGCAGATCTCTGGGGCTCCCTATCCAGCCAGCTTACCCTTCTTTGTGAGCTTTGTGCCAGTGAGAGACCAGGTCTCAAAAACTCCAAGTGGAAAGCACCTGAGGGATGACGACAGCACAGGGCGACCTCTGCTCTCCCATAATCGTACACAAAGAAGGTGAGCGATAAAAGATGCGCTCATATGGAATTTGACCACAGCAACTCTTTGCCAAGTCTGGGATATGTTGTTGCTCTGATAAGACGGGGAATTGGCAAGGGTCATAGCAGAGGTGTGCCTGGCTGACGCCAGGTGCCATGGGCTGGTGACTGAGGCGCCAATAACAGATTAACTAGGAAGAGTGACCGCAAGTCAAAGCAGGGGGAGAAAAAGAAGTGGAGAGCAGCAGGAACCGGATAGGATCTAAGATGACCAAGCTGAGGAAGAGGGCAGCAGGGGTTCCAGCACTGAGGGGACTCCAGGGAGCCTTGTAGAAATGTCCCTTTTGTTCCTTGTTATCCTCCAAGTATGTTGCAGAACAGTTTCCTCTGAATTGAAGCATTCCATTCTGGAAGGAAGTCCATTAGGACTTGAAAAGGTCTTAAAGGAGATTCTTTACGATTCAGGAAGGAAACAACTCAAAAGTTTCAGGAAGTCCCTGAAGCCAGATTCACAAGGCCCTTCTCCCGTAAGATGATGTAAGTAGTAAGAACCACTGAGGAGAGGAGATTCCAACACCTGTGGAGCTACCTAAAAGTTACTCAGAGAGTGCCAGGGTTACAGCTTTTATGAGTTGTCATCCATGCTGGGGTTGCTTTTGGGTGATGCAGTTGTCCACATCCCTGTAAATCACCAACACTCTTAAATAACTCCAAAAAACTTACTCACTCTCCAAGTTGGACTTTGGTATGGTATGGCATGGTATGGCATGGTATGGTATGGTATGGTATGGTATGGCATGGCATGGCATGGCATGGCATGGCATGGTATGGTATGGTATGGCATGGTATGGCATGGTATGGCATGGTATGGTATGGTATGGCATGGTATGGTATGGTTTGTCTAGTCTGCAGTCAGGTCCTGGTCTGCAGTGAAAATACACTTATATCTTCTCAGGAGTAGTTCACACAACAGAGTGTTATCTGCACCACGTCCCTATGCAATCACTTTGCTTTTCTCGGGGCTTCTTATGAGCATCATGTGCCAGCACTGAGCTCGGGAATCTCCCGTTTCCTCTTAATTTTTGAGACAGAGTCTCTCACTGAACCTGGAGTTTACTGATCAGCTAGAGAAGTCAGCCAGCCAGCCAAAGGAATCCACCTGCCTCTCCCAAGCCTGGGGTTACAAGCAAGGCTTGGTAGAAAGCACTTTACAGACTGAGCCAACTCTCTAACTTCATGCTTTTCTTACGTTCATAAATCTTATAGCTTATAAGTTACCTTAAAACAAATGCAAACACAATCCACAGTGCCACAAGACCGCCACAAATGACAATTTCTTCTCTGCTTACACCCTTGAATGCATGGCATCTCACATTCTTGACTGCTATGCAAGGCTGGTTCAATCGCCCTTCACACTTTGCACAGTTGCTCCTACAGAATTCGTGGGCAGGCACCAACCTCCTGCACAGCTGAACCATAGAAAGAGGAACCAGACTCCCTGGCTGCTTTTATAACTCATGCTTTAGTATATCTCATCCTGAGTATTTTCTCTCTATATAAAGATTCTTACCAAGCCTATGGAGGAACTCTCTGCAGAAAATTGAAGACACATGTTAGTTCTTTATAAAGATTGTGCAAGACAGTGAAGGAAAATCTAAGCATGTCACTCATGCAGAAACTATTTAATCAAAGGGGAGAGACAATTATAACATCTGTTAATCTTCTGTGGCGGTTATAATTAGCTGCTTGGGAGAAACACCCATTGGAAGGCAATCCTCTAACATCTGTCACTAGAGGATACAGCCCTGTGCAGTGAGGAGTCACTTTGTCGTTCTGGGAAAACAGGGTACTTCTAGGGATTACAGACACTCCTAGCGTCCCCAAAACACCCACACATGCCACTCAGCATTGTACCACTGTCCAGGTGGGGAGGAGTTTCACTTCGTGCTGCTCTGATTATTGCTGTGAGTTGAGAGGGGACTACAATCATTGCATGATTATGATTGATAGCACCAAAGAGTGGGGGTGGCCTTTGGACCTTCTGCTCTTTCTCTTCAATAGGCTTTAGATAGGGCTGCTTGATCCAAGGGTCCCACAGAAGTCTCCTAGAAGAATTTTACAAGTAGGAGTGCTCCACTCTCCCTCTCTCCAGACTGCACCCCACCTTCCATGCTGTCCATGCCTTTGGGACTCTCTCTTTCTTTGACCTGGAATTAAAATGTGTTCTATAACAGGGTTTGAACTGTGGAGACACCATTGGGGCTTTTGGGATTCTGGAGAGATGGAAAACACAGGGAAAGTACCCTTCCCTTCGGATTCCTGTTCTACTGGGAAACACTGACTCACCACCTTCAGCTCTGTTAAATGGAGGCAGACACAGGAGTGGGACAGGAAGCTTGGCAGCTAGCAAGCCTGGGATCTGCAGTAGTGAACAACAGGAGACCTTGTATCAAGCAAGGACTGATACTTGAGATTGTCCTCTGACCTCCACATTCACACCATGGCACAAGTACATCCACATACACACATCACAGACACACACAAATAGACACACACAGAGAGACACACATACACACATTAAAACAAACAAACGAAGGAACAGATAGAGAAGACAAAAGGCATATGAGATGGGAAGTGCAGGGGAATGATAGAAAGATTGATGAGAAATAGAGGAATAGAGATCTGTGGGAGATGGAGAGAAACTAGGAATGATGATACAAGGAAGCCTGAAAGAAGAATCTAGTGAATGCCCCATCAAAAGCATCAAGGCCCATAAAAAAACCCTTCTTACCATACAACCTACATTTTTTATTTATTTTTATTTATATGTACATGCTTGGATGTATGCACATATATGTGTAGGTGTCAATACAGGCAGGAAGAGGGCATCATATCCCGTGGAGCTGGAGACACGGGTTATTGGGAATGATAGTCATGTCCTCTGTAAGGCCAGCAAGCTCTGAATTGCTGAGCCATCTCTCAGCCCCAGACTCCCCTGCACTTTAAACAGGCAGTTCTGTAATCACTAGAGACCACAGGGTTTGATGGTTTTGTCAAACAAATGGAGGAAATTATAAAGTCAGAAGCACTGTGCAAGCAAAAGCCATTGTGGTGACCCAGTAACATAGTGCCAATATAGTAAGGACCCTATAGGAGCATTCAACAGGCCAGGGGCATGGGTGGGCAGTTTTCTTGGCAGCTGTTCTGGACTATGAATACTTATTTGTGCCAAAAACATTGAGTAAACAGAACTCTTGACATTTGACATGAGGATTAAGTAATCTCCCTGGGGCTCAGAAGATGGCTCAGTTGCTAAAGAGCCTCTCATAAGAACCTGAATTCTATCCCCAGGATCCACATAGAAAGGAAAAAAACTGTTTGGCATTTTTAATAAATATTTTTTTCACTACAAAATATTTAAAAATAACAAAACAGAAGTGGGCACAGTTGCTCATGCCTTAATCCCCGTACTTCAGAGTCAGAGGCTGGTGGATCCCTCGAGTTGAAGGCCAGCCTGTCTGCATAGAATTCCAGGCCAGTAGGAATATATAGTGAGACCTTGTCTCAAAGCGGGGAAGTCTAAATGTGATGGTGTATGTTTATAATCCTGTGCTGGGAACCAAGTACAAACATATCCTGGGACCTGCCAACAAGCTGGCATAACTCCACTGGCGAGTTCCAGGTAAGGGAGAGACCATATCTTAAGCAAGACAGCGGATGGAAACTGAGAAACAACATTAGAGGTTGACCTCAGGCCTTCACAGGCTCTTGTGTACACACACACACACACACACACACACACGCACAACACTGGGCCACATAAAACTGACACCATCTCTCTTGTCTTCTACCTACTAAGGTCTGTGCAGTCCTCAGTGACAAAGGGCCAACCAAGAGAGCAAAGTCTCTCTTTGCACCTGAGTGTTTTTGCACATATGCTCCGAGTATCTTACTCATCCTTTGCTGGAAACTCTCCCACAAGAAGGTAATAATGTCTGTATACCTAGATCAAAGTCCTACTGTGTAATTTCAAACAAATAAAGCCCTCAGTTTCCTGGGTTTTCTCCTCTTCATACTGGGATCCACCACAGGGTTTACCTCAGGCAACTGCTGTAAGGACTGGATGAGGAGACAACACACACACACACACACACTCACACACACACACACACACACACACACCACACACACACACTCACACACACACTCACACACACACTCACACACACACTCACACACACACACACACACTCACACACACACACTCACACACACACACTCACACACACACACACACACACACACATGACAGAGTCAGGCACCTTGGAAACATTTCAGAAATGTTTGATAAGGTCATTATTTGTGTCGCTGCATTCAAAGAATAAGGAAACCATGCTGGACGGTGGTGGCACGCACCTTTAATCCCAGCAGTTGGGAGGCAGAGGCAGAACTCACTCTGTGAGTTCAAGATCAGTCTAGTCTACAGAGCGAGTTCCAGGACAGCCAAGGCTACACAAAGAAAACCTGTCACAAAATAAACAAACAAACAAAAAAGGAAACCAAATTCAATTGGGTTAAATGACTGACCAAGTGCAAGAAGTCAGAACGCAGGATGGAGCCCATCGAGGAGTGTCTCTGGGATAGGATCTATAGTCACGTGACTTCCATCACCTTATTTGTGCCAGCAGATTCCAAACTTCTGGTCCTTCTTGTGTATTCCATACCATCGCGGGAAAGCGGTATTGACAGTTTACTAGCCTGACCTAGGAGACATGAGCACGGTCAGCTGAAGGCATCTTCCTGTGTCTCCTCCTCCTCCCACAAGTGGAAAGAAGAGAAGGAAAGGAGACAGGGGGTAGAAGGGAGAAAAGGAGAGAAGGATATGGGAGCTGGGGAGGAAGGAAGGAGTAAAATCATCTTGAAAATTCTTTAAAACCATGGATAAAGGCACCCTCATGGTAGAAAGAGAATTCAGTCCAGCAAACTGTCTGCTGACCTCTGTGTGTGGGCTGTGTTTACACACACACATACGCATGCACATGCAGGCATACCCGCACGCACACACGTACATACACACGTACGCATACATGCACCCTGAAAAAACTAAAGAAAAGAAAAATAAATCCGTGTCCAATTGCTTATTCATGGATTCTCAGACTTCCAGCGCTCCTGCTTGACAAACACCATGACTACAGGAAAGAAAGAGATACTTGCCCGTTCATTGAAAGTTAGAGAAAAGAACAATGCCATGACTTTGTGTCTCAAGTCTGTACACAGACATTTTGAACACCGGCAGCTTTGACCATCAAGGTCTGAGACATAAAAGGGAATGTTTTCCATAAGTGTTAAAGAGGGGGATGCAGCCATCTAAAACTAGAGCGTGTGCCTGTGTTCATCCAGTCACCAACTGTTTGGGAGCTACCCTCTGGGGAGCAGCCACTCACGGCTCTAGGCACCAAGTTTAATATTAAACTAGAAGACACACGGAGGCACCACTTCCATGGAAGATCTTGCCTCCCCGGGGAGACCTCCCTAATCAATAGCTCACCATATGTTTAATTACACTAGTGATAAGTGCTGGGGCGCACAGCCACTAAGACCTGGTACAGACCATGACAAATAGGAAGACTCTGGGCTGAGAAGGTGTGGCCCAAGAGAAGGAATGGGAAGAATTCCTGATCAAGTAAGGGGAGCAGGAAACCAGGCCAGTGAGGAGGAAGAGAATAGCTTTGGGATGCACACGGAATGACGGACAGTCAGTCTTTCCTTCCCGGCTGCTACATTCACCAGTAGGGGCAGGGATAGAGAAGATCGGGCTTCCTTGTGTTCTTATTAAACATCTCCATGTCAGAAAGAGGCCTTGTCTCAGAGTGCAGGCCTCGTGTCTGCTGGCTACAGGGGATTCTGTTTGGTATGGGGTTCATTTCACCTCACCGTCAGAAGCAAGGTGAACCCACGGCTAGGATAGGAGAACTGTCATGTTCCTCCTTCACACTCAGCAGCTGATACTAAGATCCAAATAGTAGGCTCGGAGCTCCCCACACCCCAACTCCAACAGAAACATCCTATAGATTTAATGACAAGGCTTCCGAAGTTCTGGTTTGATGGATGGGTTTTTAATGATCTATCTGATTCTCCGGCTCCTTACTAAGAAAGCAATGAAGATGAAAACTTAGATGTCTCCTCGCTCCACAAACAAAGAAATACAATGCACTTTAAACATCACTTGGGTAATCTTACTGCTATTCCTTAGACGTTCTCAGAAACAATGACTTTAGCAGGTAGCTGTCATGATTGGCAATGGGCAGGCCTGTGAGAAGCTTTTACTCAGTTTAAGAAGGCCCTCTACTGGCGGTCTCCAAACACTGTCTAAATGCAAGCTCTTTCCTGTACTTGAAGTAAACTGTTTTGAATCTTCCCAATTACAAAGCCCCTCACATTCCTGAGCTGGAAGTACAAATGAGAGGGAAGGAGGAAGGCGAAAAATAAATGCTGTTTTGAGAAGGACACCCATTTATGTGTACAAAAAAGAACAATGCTCCAAGTCTGGCCTTCGCTCCCCCTAATGAGACTGCTCTAGACGTCAAAGGGACTGATAGAGAAGGATCTTTCCTACATTGAGAAGGTGCTGAGGATTTATGGAGCCACAAGAACAAATATGAACGTTATTTGCCAACTACGATAAACTTGATCTTTTCTGTTTACTCAAATGTGGGTAATTGAGGATAGCTAGAATAAAGACACGTGGGAAGCAAGCATTTCAAATTACTCCTGATTTGGCACAATTAATAATTAGCTTCTCCCCTTCAACAACTGGGGGGGAAGAAAAGAGTCTCTGGTGACTTGGGATGGGCTATTTTCTGAGAAGATAGCTTTAAAGGGTGTTTATTCCTGACACATTGGTCAAAGGGACCTTGTGAGGTTGAGAACATTTAGCCACAGAGTCAGGGAACTGAGTGAGTTGTTTTAAATGTGCCAACTAATCATATCTTTAAAATTTCACTTTCTTAACTTCTATATAATTATCTTTTTACTTTTAAAATGAAATACATGAGGGTTTCAGAAAGCATCGCGTCATTTTGTAACCAAGCGTCTGGAGTGGATTTTCCTCCCCCACGCTGCTACTTTCCCGTTGCTCCTTGTACCGTATCCTAGTCTGAATACCACCTCCATGTCCCATGTGACCTCTGCCATCCCCACCCTGTTGTTCTTCAGGGTAGTAATTTCACCCTGTCTCGATCCCCTTTCTCTCTCTCTCTCTCTCTCTCTCTCTCTCTCTCTCTCTCTCTCTCTCTCTCTCTCTCTCTCTCTCTCTCCCTCTGTTTTTTTACAATGTACCTACATTTGATTTACACCCATTTCGATAAATATGTGTGTGCATTACAGTCTAGGACCCATATGTAAGCCAAAGTATTCCTTTCTTCTTTCTGAGTCTGAGTCAATTCCCTTAATATCATACTCTCCAAGCCCATCATTTCCCTGAAACTTTCATGATTTCATTTGTCTTTACAGCCAAATAAAATCCCACTGAGTATGTGTACCGCATTACCCATTCATTTGTTGAGGGACACAGACGGGCTCCGTTTCTCGGCTGTTGTGAACAGAGCAGCAGTGAGCATGTGCAAGTAATAACTTAAGGAAATTTGTTTAATAGAAAGGAAATATGATCATAATAAATGATCTGGCTCGACAGTAAATAATAATGATCCTTCTGTGTCCAGGGCTCTGCATCTGTGGCTGGAAACCCCGGGAGTTTGAGAATACTCGGGAAAGGCTGACAGGATGATGACACAGTGGGTAAAGGTGCTTGCCACACAAGTCTGGTGGTTTGAAGTAGAGCCTGTGAACCCATGTAAAGGCAGTGACTGCATAGGGTTGACCTGACCTCCATAGGCATGCCATCATATGTGCTAGTAAGTGTGCACGTGCACAACACACACACACGCGCATGCACAAGCACACTCACACCATGCAGACAGAATAGTAATAAACAATACAATAATCTTTTTTAAAATAATAGAATGGGCTACAAAGGCTTCTCGGTTGCTAAGGAGAGTTTGCTCTCCCAGCGCCTACATTAGGTGGCTCACAACCGCATGTAACTGCAGCTTCAGGAGATCTGGTGTAATGGTCTCTTCTGGCCTCTGTGGGCAGCTACACACATGTCTGTCTCTCCGTCAACTTCTGTCTCTGTCTCACGGGTACCAATCCCCAGTGGATACTAAGGGATGGCTATACTTACACACATGATGAAAATAAGCACTAAATATATTTTAGTCAAAACAGTGACGTAATCACACTGATGAACAGGGAGGGAGGGAGGGGGAAAGATGTATTGTTATCAAGCATAATTGGGAATAATTTGACATATAACTCTGATAAAGGAGTTCTACCTGGAAATATCACCACAAAATGGGGTCTGCCAAAATTCCATCATGGAGTAGGGAGAGACTCAAGGGGCCTCCCGTCCCTGAGGATCTCTAGGCAACTAGTGATCACTGGTAGCAGGAGAGACATTTTCTTCTGTGATGTAACCATTGGTAAGTTGCCCAACCCTAACGAAACTCATTGGCTTACTACCACTACCCCCAAGGAAAGAAAAGCAGAAAGAGACAGAGACATAAAAATAGATGAGGTGGGGGGGGGGGCTTGTTGAGAAGAGAGGGGGATCAGCAGGAGTGGGAGGGAATAAGCACTGTCATCTATAATTAATATATGCTAATAAAACAAAAATTAAATGGGGGAAGCAGCTGAAAATGATTGTGACCAAAGAACAGGCCCGAGGAATGGGGTGTGGATGGATGGTCAAGGACTACCTTGTGAGGATGCTAAGCCTTGCAGCGTCCCTCCACATAATCATGTGAGCACCTCCACTCAGTTCTGATATTCACACGACATGAAAGCATGAAGCTACGTAAACGTCTCAGCAGTTCTAAGATGGTTGTCTCCCTTCATACTTACACCTACGTGGGCACGTTCACAGATACATGGGTACACATGTGTGCATGTGTGCAGAAAATTCTCCATCACTCTTCCCCCTTACCTATAGAGTCAAGGTCTCTCGGTCAGACCCAGAGCTGGCCAATATGTCTAGTCTCCCTAGACATTCTGCTCCAGGGTTCGGTCTCCACCTTCTGAAGCTGGAATTACAGCTGGGCCAGCATGCTCACCTGGCATGATGTGGGTTATGGCGATCCAAACTCTGATCCTATTGCTTATACGACAAGCGCTTTACCCATTGAGCCAACACCTCCCCATCCTCCCCAGGCCACTAAGTTGATTTTTAAAGTGTCTAAAACCACTAGACACTGACAATGGAGTGATTTGGGGTATCGTTTGAACAGGCCTGGATCAGTTCTACGCATCCAGATTCAATTTGCCAAATGAAGCGTGCACTCTTTGTGGGGCAGTTTGTCAGATGGGCATTTGACAGTAACGCTTGTTCCCACATTTCAGAAGCAACAGGTCTTCTTTCATTCAACACCATCACATTCATAGGCTGCGTTATTATCTGGGCTTATGCTCCAAAACAGGCTTGGGACGTTCCTCTTGAACTCGGTCTCACGGAGCATCCAAAGTCGAGCCAAAGAACTCACTAATCCAGTAATGTTTATTTCTAAGAGGAGAGATCAGTTTTCGTACTCTGAAAACTACCAAGATTAATTTATGGGACAATGGGGAAGTTCCTTATGTAACTGACAGGACACAGTTTGTCAGACCAGTCTGTGTCAAGGCATGGCAAATGTGTGGGTCATGCTCTGTGCACCCAATAGGCTTATTCTTTCATCTGTTAAAAGAACGTGCAGTTGAGAACCTGACATTCCAAAGGCTTTAAACCTTGTAAGATGAGAGAACGGAGAAAGAACGTGCCTGTCAGCTTACTTATGTATAAACTGTCCAGTGACTCTCCCCAGTGTTCATCCTAAACCTTTCTGGCTGTTAAAGTCTACTTTCACAGGCTCAGGATATAGCTCAGTTGGTAGGACAATTGCTTAGTATGTGTGAGGCCCTGGGTTCAATGTGGAGCCCTTTACCACCACATCCATGGGACATAGTTGTGCACACCTATAATCCCTACACTTGGGAGGTGAAAACAGGTGGGCCAGCAGTTCTAGGTCACCCTCAAGTAGCTAGTGAGTTTGATGTGAGAACAGGCTCCATAAGACTGTATCTAAAAACAATCAAATGAAGACCGGACTTCCACGTCCCAAACCAACTCTGCACCCGGACAAACTGCATCCAAGTCTTGGGTGAAACCCAATCACACAGATAAGACTCAGATGCAGTGTTTCGGGAAAGGAACTGACTGTGGCTACTTTGTAAGTCTTACTGGCATTTACCAAATTAGAACATCTGTAGAACTGTCACAACTCCACTCCAAGGCATATAACTAACAGAAAGGTATATGGATAGACAGACAGCTAAAGAGATGGCCAGATAGGCCTCTGCATCTTTGTGTATAAACTGCAGTCTGGGGGTGTAGTCAGTGTGCAGACTGCCTTCCTGGCATGCATGAAGCCTTGGAACTCCACTCCCAGCACACTGGAAGCTATTGTAGCAGTGCATACACACCTGCAAACCCAGCATTACGGAGCTAGAAGCAAACAGATCAAGAGTTCAAAGTCATCCTTGGCTATATAGCATAGTTTGAAGGCAGCTTGGGCAACAAGAGGCCATCTCTCAAAAATAAAAACTACACTTCCACAAAGCACTCCTTCTTTAGTAGTGCCTAGGGACTCAGGACCAACCAAACGTCCAACTACTGCTCACAACTCTTGCTTTTAACCTGATCTCTGAGCTATCATTTGACCACGCTGAACCTACAAACACCCACACCAACAACTTAAATGAGCTGGATGTTCAGAACCATAAAGTTGGGCTAATTCACAGTAGATTCATCTCTGAGAAATAGTAAATGGGTCTGCCCTGTGACACACAGAGGCTGAAGGCCAAACCAATGAGCACCCTGATCTATGGTACATGTGACACTTGACTATAGTGACACATGCCACCAGAGAGCTGGACATTGACTTCAGATGATTCTGAAGAAAGAGCATGTCACTGGATCCTCTGGCTGGCACGTAAATGTGGCCATCTGATTTATCAGTGTTCCAGGGCAATTGGTCCAGGGCAGATGTGAATGACCCACGCTGCATACCAGGAGAGGCTCTTAAGTCAATTAGCCCTGTGTACCCACAAAGAAGCACAATGAAAGGTGAGGAATGTGAGCTGCAGGCTCCAATCCTGACTCCTCCTACTACCCATGTGTCCTGCACGTAATATTCAGCCTTTTGTAACCTCAGCTATTTTTCCCCTTGGCTGTTGAAGTAAGAATGAGATCACACATGATAACCAGTCAGGGCTTTGCAAGGTAATCACTCAGTCATGCTTGTAGGAAAGGAACAGTTTAATACGCTGTTACAGAGAGCACCAAACATGCATTTGTACTTTTTCTCATCCTTTGCTATGGACTAGGTGAGGTATTGGGTTATACACCAAACCACAATTTTTCAGTTCATAAGTCCAACCTCAAACCCATTAGAATCCGGTGGTAAAGGTGGAATTTAAATAGTAGATTTTAAATGACTTATGCTAATTTTTAATTGTGCATTTTAAAAAGATTTGTTTTATTTTTAATTATGCTGGTGTGTGTGTGTGTGTGTGTGTGTGTGTGTGTGTGTGTGTGTGTGTGTGCGCGCGCATTTGCCTGTAGCGGCCAGAGGAGGGCATCAGATCCCATGGAGCTGTAGCTAAAGGTGGTTGTGAGCTGCCAGATATGAGACTAGGAACCAAACTCAGTCTGCTGAAAGATCAGCCAGTGCTCTTAACCCTGAGCTGCCCCAGCCACTGTAAATGTGGTTATAGAGCATTATGAAAGCTTCTGGTCAGTATCTCACCACATGTGATCACGTCATCCGACAGAAACAAGGGCAGAGAGACTAGCTGATGGTTTGAAAGACTACAGACTTCTCCCAGAAGTGGGGAGGGCAAACATGACTTGAGCATGAATGAGAAGTAGAAATGGCTCCAAGATGGTGCCATGAGAAAAAGCCAGATTGAAAATGTGAAGAGAGAATGAAAAAATTTGGGAAACAATATTCATCTCTGTGCTTAGTGCACCATCTACTAAACAGATAGAACAGACCTTAAGTGCTGGGACTCAGGACTGGGTCTGTCCCATGACACACAGAGGATGAAGGGAAACCAATGGGCACCCTGATCCCTGGTACTTGGGACTCCAGACTGTGGTGAGGGAGGGAGAGGGGAAGAAAGACTTCTCCTAGGATAGAAAGTACAAACAAAGGCCTGGATGCAAAAGGAGGTTCTGTAGGCCAACTGCAGGAGGATGGATGTGGAGCACTGGCAGTGAGCATACGGGTCCCAAACTGTCTGCCACCAGACGGCAGCTCCTAGTAACTGAACCGTGAGTTCCAGGTGCTTTACCCGAGGGATCTCTAACCACACCTGAGTATGACTCCCACCTTGAAGATTTGAATCCTTAAGTCTGAAAAGGAGTATGGATCTGAACAAGATAAATAAAGACCATAGTTGATACACTTCAGTACATGACATGTTCCTCCTTCTGTGCTATGTGTGAGTTCCAGAACAGCCAGAGCAATACTGAGAAACTGTTTCAAAAAAAACAGGAAAGGAAGGATGGGAGGGAGGAGGTAGAGAGAGGAAGGAAGGAAGGAAGGAAGGAAGGAAGGAAGGAAGGAAGGAAGGAAGGGTGTGTGTGTGTGTATGTGTGTGTGTGTGAGAGAGAGAGAGAGAGAGAGAGAGAGAGAGAGAGAGAGAGAGAGAGAGAGAGAGAGAGAGAGAGAGAAAGGAAAGAAGAAAAATGTAACCAGAGCCCAAACCCAAACAGGAATGTTCTGTATTTGCCAGCCCACTTTACTCTTTACTGTGCACCTGTACAGAGTCCTGTTCCTACAAGAAGGTACAGGTGCCACCTCTGGATCTTGTTTCTGCTCTAATTGCCAAGAACCTGAAAAGTGACGAGCATGTGTGTATACAGGATTGAGTGAGGGACTCCATCCCTAGTGGGTTCTCTGGCAGGGCTCTGTCGACAGACATCTTTGGTCTTTGGACAAATGATTTTTTATGTCATGGTTTTCCTTCTGGAAAGGAGAAGGATGAGGCTATATGTAGTTCGGTTGGCAGAGTGCTTGCCTACCAAGAAGGAAGCCCTGGGTTCAATCCTCTGTACCACATAAACGTAGCTTGGTGGTGCACGTCTGTAATTAGGGGGTGGGGAGGGTGAAAGCAGGAGGATCGTAAGTTCAAGGCCATCCTTGGCTACATGTGGAGTTCAAACCTGAGCTACATATAACCTTGCCTCATAAGGTGGAGCTGATACTTTAACGTGAACACAACTCTACAAAAGGTGTACATAGGACATACTCCAGGGCATGCGCCGATGGAGAACCCAGGAGCTATCCAGAAGGCAGGAGGTAGACCACCGGAGGATTCCATGGGAAGTTGTCAAAGACTATTAAGACCCTTCTCGGAGGAGGGGAAGAGATGGAAATTTTTAAATATAAAAAAATAAACCATGAAAAAAATAAAATAAAAAAAAAGACTCTTCTCATTGGCTTCCCAGCGGAAGGGCATGAGGGCTGTCACCTCACAGGCTCCTGGGGTGCTGACAGAGCATCTGAATTCAGGAGCGAGCCAGTCTCCCAGAATGAGTCATGGGGCTCACGCACAGGAGCTAACAAGCCAACAGCCGCTTCTTGCCAATCAGACCTGTGGGGCTCACGCACAGGAGCTAACAAGCCAACAGCCGCTTCTTGCCAATCAGACCTGAGCCGTCAGGGGCGGGAGCACCACTCAGCTGGGATTTGCCACCAGCAAGAAGAGTTTGAGCTGCAAGGACGGAAAACACCCCTGTGAGCGAGACCCTTAAGCAGAACTTTCAGGTGATAACAGACTGAGCTGCGTACCCCTTGCAGGCTGCCTGAGAGGGAGACCCTGCCTGATCTGGCTGCACCCGGCGTGCATTCTTCCTGTTGAAACCCCAGAGAATGCCTGGAAAGTTGAGAGAGCCCCAAGGAAAGTGAAAGAGAAGGCGAGAATCCTGCCTGCAGACAGTGGTGTCAGAGTTGGACTTTGTCAGTGGGCTATGCACTCAGAAGGTCCATCAGGGCACCCAGCATTTTCTCCAGATAACACTGGGGTGGGGGTCAGGAGAGAAAGACCTGAGCTGCAGGATGACTGAAAATCTGAAATGACTTTGGGGGTGTGGGGAAGGGAGATGAGGAGAAATAAGAGAAGAGAGAAAGGAGAAAAGAGAAGACAGGAGAAGCAAGAGGGAAAAAAATAAAATATGCAGGAGAGAGAGAGAGAGAGAAAGAGAGAGAGAGAGAGAGAGAGAGAGAGAGAGAGAGAGAGAGAGAGAGAGAGAGAGATTGGACTAGGGAGAAGTTATAGCAGCATGAGATGAACTGAAACTAGCATGCTCGTATTAAAATCTGTAACCCACCAAAAGAAGCAGAGAGGAAGCAGGTGTCTCTCTCCCCAAGCACACTCACGTTTTGTTTTTAAAGTCTTCTAATTTCCAACCCCCTTCCCAGGTCAACCTAACTGTTATGCTTGGTTAGCTGACATTTATTTTAAAAGACAAAAACAACAAACCAACCACCCCACAACTCCCGGCAAGAAGTGGAGGATTAGTATAGGAGCTGGAGTCCCATCTTCCGAATTCCCAGCCCTGTTAGCAGCTAGCTTCCTTCCCCACCAAACCCCAAGTTGCAAGGACTATAATTACTCTGAACAAATGCATATTTGTGGCTGCCAGGGAGCCTGCAATCATACACAAACAGCATCTCCTTTTAAACGGAAAACAAGCTGGAAACATCAGAGGGAAACTGTTACAAGACTTCGGTTTTGTTTGTTTTGTTTTGTTTGTTTGTTTGTTTTGTTAAATCCCAAGAGTCTTACTTGGAGGGAGCTCTTCCCTTTGCTGAATGGAAATCACAAGGTCCTGGAGCCGGGAACTGCAAAGCTCCCACAGCTTCTCTCCAGCGCTGTCCTCCCGCCTTGATCCTGTTTACTTGCGAAGCATTCAAAAATACAGTTCGGAGAAGAACTCTGGGTTTTCTTGAAGATCTGCCTTGCAGAACCAGCGGTCCAGCCTGGGATCCAGGGCGAGTTTGCGGAGACCTGGGAGCCCCGGGCTGAGGCTCCGTGGTTGCTCTGAGCTTGTAAATACAGGCGCTATGGACAAAGTCCCAGATGACATCACTGGGAACTGCTTACTGTTGAGTCTTTATTAACTGACTGTCAAAAAGAAAGGAGGGGGCGGGGAGGCAAGAGGATCTCTTCTGCAGTGAATTCGGTGTCTGGGAATGGATTCCTGTGATAAGTGCGTGTAGTGACCCCCGCGGAGTCAAGTTGGCCCCAGCTTGACTTCTCTCTGGTCTGAAAAAGTGAGAGTCCTCTCTCCAGCGGACGTTGAATAGGTTGCAGAAGCAGGAGCTTGGGGGACAGTTTGAAATGCAAGGCGGCCACCTGCTCCAACCCCTCTGCGTGGCTGGATAATTCACAAGTACGTGGGGATTAGCCAGGTCTTGAGTTTCCCTGCCAGTCTTGCCACGAGCTCCCTACCTGGCTAACGTTTCTTCCAAGCGGATTGTCTTGATTTGCAACTTTCTGCGATAAGCTCTGAGACTAAAGTTTCTCAACTTAGAATGAAAGGAAGGGCTCCCAGAAATCTCAGGGTGACATTTTGTATGCATTTTCAAAAATGTGACTTGTTTGTTTGTTTCCTGGGCAGAATGCTGAAAGGGTTTCTCTGATTCTCAACATTGTAATGACCTGCTTGTGTGCTGTACTTCCACTAACATAAATAAAATTTAAAAAATTAAAGTTAAATAGAATACAATTAAAACTAAACATTTAAATGAAATTTAAAAGTAAAATAAAAAAAAAATAGTAAAGTGGTCAGCCAGGTGGCTCAGCAGGGAAGGAGAGGTCCTTGTTGCTTAAATCTGATGATCTGAGAAGTGACTCCACACAGCTGTCCTTTGACAGTGGTATGTGTGTGCGAGCACACACACACACACACACACACACACACACACATTATTTTATAAGGTAGAATATACTGCTACATACCACTACAAACCTGTAAATTCCACTTCCTTTCAACCATGAAAATAGAAGTCTCTGTTAGCTAGTTCTTGTGGCTTTCCTAAGTAGCTTCCCACCACTCCCAGCCTCCACCTAGAGATGGTCCCCACATCCAACCTGAGTCCTTATTGTGATGCCCCAAAGCCTAGCCTGTCTCCCTTGGCTTGTTGCAATGAGGTTCACTATTTATATGTATTAGATGCTTTTTATATACTTGTATTTTTAGTTTGTTTTTTTGCCATCTGTGTGCTTGTCTCCCCAAGCCACTTTGAAATGTCACTAAGAGCAGCAGCGGCTGTCTTGTGAGTGCTGTTTATTTGTTTATGCCCAGTCACAGCTATAGGGAATCCTGACCAGAATGCAGAGGGGAGGTCGCTGAGGGTGGAGACAGGAAGGAGGGTAGCAGGTCCCAGGGGATAGGGGGTCTATGTTTAGACTATGCATTCTCCCTGCCTTGGAAAACAATGACCTCACATCTAGCTCCCTGACTCCAGTCAATCCTCGTTCCACTTCTGAAACTTATTTTCTCTAAGAATAGCAACTGACTATTGATTTGGTAGGGTCTCAAAACCCTCAAATAAGGCACTTTCATATAGGAATCAAATATAATGCGTCTCATCTGTCTCCAGAAGATCTTTAATACAATGTTAACAGCTAGGATTACCTACAAAGAGCTGGGGATATAGCTCATTGGTAGAGTGCTTGCCTAACATGCATGAGGTCCTGGCTTTGCATCCCAGCACTACATAAACCTAGCCAACGAGTGCATACCTGTGATCCCCGAGCCCTGCAAGCAGAGGCAAAGGGATCAGAAGTTCAGGTTCATCTTTGGCTGCACAGCGAGTTGAGCTCAGCCTGGGCTGTGTTAGACCTTATCCCCAAATGAAGTGATTCAAATTTCCAACCAGTTTCAAAAGAACCAGAGAATATAAATTCATAAACCCAACAGTTCTACTTCACCGTGGACCTGCAAGCATGCTCACAGATGCAGTAACATACAAGCACAAGCGTGTTCTCTGGGTTGTGTAAAGCCCAATAAAGTAGAAGTAAGTGTTCATGCCTGAATGGGAGAAGAGGGGAACTAAGGTCATTGTGATACAGTGAGAGAGGCCAGTGGCCGCCTACAGAATGAGCACAGGAGAGCACAGCAGAGAACGTGGTACCAGGCTCAAGGAACAAGGCACGTTCTTAACAACGGCTGCTCACTCTTGGGAAGTGAAGACAGAGAATTTTTACTCTGGTTTGTACAGCGTGACCTCCTCCAGCCAGAGACCACATCCATTCGTGTTATTATGAATGATTGTCATGCCTTTTAAGCTTTTTTTCCTTCTTTTACTTCTGATGTGATAATATGATAAAATCATGAGGGCTGGTGAGACAGATCAGCAGGTAAAAATGTTCACCACCATAGCCTGATGACCTGAGTTCCATCCCCAGGGCTTACATTGTAGATAGAAAGAACTGCCTCTAGCAAGTTGTCCTCTGATTTCTAGACATGTGCCCTAGTGCGGGTGTGTGCTCATGCACATGTGTGTACACACACAGACACACGATAAATAAATAAATAAATAAATAAATAAATAAATAAATAAATAGAGTGAAAAGGTTTTAATTGTGGTACAATTTTTAGAGTGTATCTCAAGAAAACCTACAGCTGTTTCATTACCAAATATCTGGCATTCAGGTGAGCAGTGAAGGCCTGGGCTGGGCTGAGAAGAGGCTTTACACATCAAAGCTCTTGACATGGAAGGGTGAAGACCTGAGTTTAGATCCCCCAGACCCATATAAAGCCAGATGTGGTAGCACACACCTGTAATCCCAGACTTGGCAAGATAGGATGTAATTCCTAAAATCTGGTGGGCCAGTTAGCTAGACATAGGCAACAGTGAATGATGAGAGACCCTGCCTCAAACAATGAAGATGGTGAGATTGATAATTTAGGAAATCTTCTAATCACCATATGCACTTCATGGCATTTGTTCCATGATGGAGGAGTGTCTATGTGTTACTTTCATTGATTAATAAAGAAATTGCCTTGGCCCTTTAAGAGGACAGAAAATTAGGTAGGCAGGGTAGACAGAACAGAATTGTGGGAGAAAGGAAGCAGAGTTGGGGAGACGCTTCAGGCAGTCGCCATAGTGAGTCACCATGCTTCTCCTCTCTGAGATGGATGCAGGTTAAGATCTCTCCTGGTAAGCAACCACCTCGTGGTGCTACACAGATTACTAAATATGAGTTAATTAGCCAATAAGAGGCTGAAACTAATGGGCCAGGCAGTGTTTAAATGAATACAGTTTCCGTGTAATTATTTCGGGTGTAAAGCTAGCCGGGTGGTGGGACGCAGCCCCGCTGCTCCATCTACAGTTCCATTGTGCGTACACACACACACACACACACACACACACACACACACACACACGGGAAAATACAAAAAAAGGGAAAAACTGTTAGGTTCTAAGTATTCTTTTTTGATTCAAAGACCCACTCTTTCCCATTATACTTAAGAACTAATTTGCCAGCCCCGAGGACTCCTTCCATCTTACAAAGAGATTGGAAAGGCATTTGCTTTGGCTGACTGGTTGCTGGTGAGCTGGACAGGCCAATGAGAGAAAACATGTGAATACAAGGTCTGACCTTCTCCTGGCCATGGCTCCTCTAATATGATGGAGCCTCCAGAGAGAGGGTGAAAAAGCCAGACCCCAGTGAGTCTTTAGACAGCTGGGCTGGGAAGATGGCTGGGAGGGCCATTATTAAGAAGGAACTCAGCACTTTGCCAGTGGCCTAGAGCAGGGACGTGGAACCCAAGTCTGTCTATTCCCTCTGCTGCTGGAGGTTCTAGAATGTACTCAGCGACATCAAATGATGAGAAACTATGCTTTTCAACATGGCAGTGGAGAAAGCCCAAGGAAAAGAATAGCTTGAAATTTCAACGAAGGTAAGATAGGGTTCTGGGTGCTATTTCCTGTCTTATAGGGAAAGCATACTGAGACTATATTCTATTATACAGTGAGGAGCTATCTCAGGTCTGCAGTGCTTTTAATAGCATAAGGAAGGAAGGGATGAAGGGAGGGAGGAAGGGAGGGAGGAAGGGAGGGAGGGAGGGAGTGAAGGAGGGAGGGAGAAAATATTTCGTGCATGTTCTTATTTTTTATTGAAAAAGGAAGGTGTGGGTTATAGATGTGTGTGTGTTGTAGTTATGGGTCTACACATATGCCCAGATGATTGTGCTTATACAAAATATTTATTTGTTATCATTTGTTAAAGAAAGGGTCTCACTATGTAACCCTAGCTGGCCTGGAACTCACTATGTAGACCAGGCTGGATTCAAACTCATAGAGATAAACATGACTTTTCCTCCTGAGTGCTGGGATTAAAGGTATGTGCCACTATGCCTGGCAATGTTGACATGATTTTATGTGTATGTATGCAGAACCCAAAGGAGTATGGCCAATGCCTTTTTCCTGCTTCTATTGCTCCCTGCCTTATTTCTTTGAGACAAGGTCATTCAATGAACCTGCAGCTTGTCATTTTTGTCTAGGTCGATTGGCCAGCAAACCCCAGCACCCGTCCTGTTACACTGCACCCCCGCAGCAGAGCTGGCATCATGGACACACACAGCCACATCACATAGCATGCACTTTTACCCACTGAGACATCTCCCCAGCCCCTGTGTTCTTATTTTTTTATGGTCTGCCTAGGACATGACTTTAGATCCTGTTTAAATGAACATGTGGAGTCATCTGGGTGTTGTGTGAGTCAGACTTTCCCAAGCAAGAGTGAAATAGAAATAGACAACCTGACTTACAACTTGGTATTAAAAACAACTAAGGAGAAGGTGCATGGGAGTCACGTTTCCTCCCCTCTTATTTTAGTCAGGGGACCACTCATGTTGCAGAATCACCTTCACCTGTTGAGAGCCTTGGACAACCCTCTGTTCCTGCATCCCAGGCCCCCTCAGGGGATTTCTTCTCTCCTCCCAGACCTGCACTCCTCTGTGAAGGGCTGCTAGACCTAAGATGACAGGAAGATTCAGCTTTTCATGTCCTTTATAACGTCTTATACTGTTACCTTTGCATAAGAATGTTTTGTATTCAACTGGAAAATTTCTAAAATTCAAAGATGGTATGAAAAATAACCAAAGATTCCCATGCTGCCTCTTGGTGATACATTCCTCCTTCGAGAGACGTATAAGAATCTTCTCTGCAGGCTCAGCTTCCACTTCCAGATCCTCCTTTACACCTTGATTCCCCTACAGTGGCCATTTCTCAAGCATTTCTGTATGTATTTATTCAAGGACCGGATCAGATTTACCCTAAAATAACTCAGTGTATCACATGCTATCTTCATTACAGCAGAGGAAACCGAGGCCAGTGAGGTGCACTATTAAAATACTCTGACTACTGCCAGACTAGTAGCCAGCTAAAGATCCCAGCACTCCAAAGTGTCCCCCAGTGTCCTGTGGGGCCTAGATCCTTCTCAGAAGCCTAGATCCCTCCATGTCCCAAGGAGACTAGATCCCTACAGTCTCAAGGAGCCCAGATACTTGTGACTTTGGGAATTTTGATTCCTCAGTGTCCGGAGGGGCTTAGAGCCTTCGGTGACCTATGGGATCTAGATCCCACAGTAGTCCCAGGAGCCTAGATCCCTCTGCCTCCCAAGTAGCCTAGATCTTTCAGTGACCTGTAGAATCTATATTTCTCCTTATCTGGAAGAAACTAGAGCCCTGTGTCCCAAGGAGTCTGGATCCCTCTGCGTTCTGCCATAGGCTAGATGTCTCATTGTTCCACAGAGACCAGATCCTTTAGTGTCTCCAGGAGCCCAGATCCCTCTGATTATAAATGTTGAAAAGGAAATGCTATGCCAGCATGAATCATAAAGCCATGGAAGTAAAAGCCTGTACCAGACATCAAACACCAAAATTCTAATCCTGTATGTATAAAAGTGGCAGAGGACATTCAACAAAGCTTCAGACTTCATTCCAAAGGAATGCAACCTCTGTTCCTACGAGGAATCCCAGTCTTGCCACTCACCTCCGAAAAGAGATGTGCTGTGGCCACAGAGTTGAGTGCATATAGCATGGCCGTCAGACCACAGAACACTCCCAGGGCACCCAGTGGAGTGAGTAGTCGGTGCCTTCTGCGATGGGCAACATCCAGTTGAGAGGAAAAACGATTGCAGAACATGCGTTTAAATCTGTTTCCCACCTGCTTTCTTGTCGTAACTGGTATTCCCCTGCTTCAGCACACATTTCGCCAGAGTCTAATGGTCCTACTAAAGGCTTAAGAGACAGCCTATGACCTGCCAGTCTGGCTTGTATGTCAATACGATCAGAAATAGTAAGCAAAGGCGGCTATAAATTGTGGCCTAGAAACACCAAGGAAAAAGAGGCATGCTTTGGAGAAAGCAAGACTCGGGGGCTTTGGGAATCTTCAGATGAACACCCAGCTTCCCCTCATGCTCATGTGTCTCCTGGGTCACATCTGGAGAAGCACAGGTTACACACATGGAAACAAATACATGACTTTATAGTCAGACAAGGATAAAATAGAACCATCTAGAGGTACGCAGATTCCCTAGGAAGGGGGGGCCCTGTGACCAGTTCTTCTCCTGGTACTCATTCCTCCCTACAGATCATCTCTGACACAAAGTGGGTACACAAAATGCAACTTGGTACTGCTGACACAAGTATGACAGCAATGGCTCCAAGCATAGCTGGAGAAAGGTATCCCCAGGCCCCGGTGACCACAGACGTTGTGGTGGCCCACATTCCTAAATCAAACTAAAACAAGAGCAATCCCTAAAGCAAAGGTAAGGAGGCCGGCTAAGTTCAGATTGCTCACACAATGACGCTCACACATCAGGCTTACTCTTGGGAGAGTGACGGCTGCTTGCTGGTGTCCTCTATGCATTACGGTGTCTATTTGTCGCGTTGGTGATATAAACAGAGCACTTAGGACATTTTGGAGAGAGGACCGATATGGTTGGAGAGATGCAAAACACAACCCTTGAGAATCTGCTTGGGTTCTGATATTTCTTCTAAGAAAAAGAGTTATCGCTTGGTAGTAGTCAATGGCCTTCTCTTCTGCTATGGGGCTTCAGGTATAGCCCAGATTGGCACAGTAAGGGTTAATGCTTGCTCCAAGGCTGGAAGGCTCTTGATGAAAGGGCCCTATGTAAGTATAAAGTATCACTGTGAACTTGAAGGATTTTATTTCAGCCCTCTCATTGTGTTGTTGACAGTGCATACTGTGAGTTTGACATTTTTAACTACTTTGCTCGCCCCAAATAAAAAGGGCTGGGAAAGAGGAGGTGGGAAAGGAGAAGGAGCTGGGGGGAGGGGGCCATCCTTGTCCCTTAACCAGGATTTTACACAGATGCTATGCATGGCAGTGGCCAGCCATTCCGCCAGAGGCTGACAGTGCTACTTTCAAGGGTTTGTTACAAATACATTAAGCTAAGAGATGAGAGTCGCCTGTCTTTTACCCTGAGAACACAATCTACCTGGAACCAGAACCCAGGGGAGCCACCAGGGCTCTGCTGGGGTAGAAAATGAGAAAGCAACCGATCTGTGGCCCGAGATTGTCTAAAGGAAAAAGCGCTGAGTCTGATTCTCACCAGATATGGACAGGTCATTACGAATCAGCTGAGTTTCACTAAGGAAGAGGGTGGGGGCAGCTGCTGACCTTTCCCTGGGAGAGACCCGGCCTATTGTGTGACAAGCGCCTTCAGTAACGCCTGGCCTGAATAGCACTGACAGTCTGGCCCCCACAGTTCCTGAAGCTCGCTGAGGCTCAGGGGCCTAACTGCCTCCACCCCCACCCACTCACAATAGCCCCTGATAGACGCCAGAAATAGGAGAGAATTCCTCAAAGACACTCTGGAAGGAGACAGGGCCACGCTGGAGACCCAGGAGTCAGCCTCCCTGCCAGCATTTACCCAAATGGCCAACAAAATTCTGGGCCTCTTAGCCAGGCCCTGGCTTTGCCCTTTCATGTCCACAAAGCTTCTCAAGTTAGAGGACAAAGGTGCAGGGGGAGGGGAGGCAGGTCAGGGGCTGCTGGGGATGGTGCAGGAGGAGGGCTTGGCTCTTTTTCTTCTTTTTGTTTTTTTAGAAGCATGCATGTGTCCCCCCTAACACATACAGACGGACAGACACGGACACACAGAAAGATGCACACCAACACATACTTGTGTACACACACTCAGGTAGACATACACGCACAGAGACACAGGAAAAGAGACACAAACAGACATAAATACACACACACAAATAGAGACAGAAAGACACACAAATAGATAGACATATACCCACAGACAGCACAGACATATGTACAAACATACACAGACATGCATATACACGCACACAGATACAGAGACGAATGAGCTCCTTTTATCTAGTTACGAGCCAATTTAGTATCTAAAAATCTCCTTACATTCATGGGGAATACCCCTCCTGTGGGGAAGTGTGTTCTTAAAGGACCCTTGCGGAAAGATCTTACAGAGTGAGCAGAGAGGCACGCACAGCCCTTCAGTCTGCCTCCAATCAAACAGCCCTGGAACACCAAAGGATGACTGCAATGGATGTGGAGGGAGCAGAGATTACAGGGTCCCCTGTCCAAGCCTGAGGCTGATGTGCCCAAGACAAAGAACAAGACAAGACTGCACTGCCTATGTGGGTTCCCGACACCCAGGGTAGCTCAGGAGCCTTACTTTGGCCTTCTCATTCACTCCCTTCTGCACTGATCCCACCTTCAGGCCATTTCTCCAAGGCAGCTTATCTCACCCGCCTGTTCTCTGAGAAACAACGGGCGGTGCTTAGTAAGGGTGATGAATAAATCAGGACCACGGCATACTACAGTGTGGTGAGTGCCACATGGCACTGAGGGCCACAATGATCCCTGCAGCTCTGACATCGCTAGTTCACTAGTTCAAGTCATGGTCCAGTTTACACATTTGTTCACTGAATCACCCATCAAATGGATGGGCAGTTTATAGTTTGTACTATCAGTGAGAACCTTGGAGCGACATATTTTAGAATCTGAGCAGCTATGAATACTCATAGAATAGTCTGTGAATGTCAACTGATCGACAGATTTAATGAAAAAAGAAGCATTTAAAGATTTCAACCTCTGGAGCTGGGGAGGTGGCTCAGTTGGCAGACACTTGCCTGACAAGTGTGATGCCCTAGGTTCAGATCTGTGGTGCCCATGACAAGAGCCATGTGCTATGGTACGTTCAGTAGTCCCAGCAATGTGAGACAGGAGCAGAGACAAGAGGTGCCACAGAAACTCAAAGGCCAGCGAGCCCGGCTCATGTGGTGAAATTCTAGGCCAATGAGACCTCATCTCAAATAAGAAGTTGGAATGCACTTGAGGACCAACATCCATATAATTTCTATTCTCAAGGGCACCATTCTACATGGATGAGCTCTCTCTCTCTCTCTCTCTCTCTCTCTCTCTCTCTCTCTCTCTCTCTCTCTTTCTCTCAAAAGAAAAAATTTAGCTTCAAATTTGGTCCAAATGAAATCAAAATGCAGGGGTACAGGTCTAAGGCAAGAAGTAATGACTCAGATTATATGTTAGAATCAGGACATTTAAGGCAACCTGAAAATAAGACACAGATAAATTAAAGTGGTCCAGCCATTGTCCTGGACACCAAATCTTAGATATCAGGTCACCTGTAAAACTTAATTGTCAGGTGAACTTGAACTATGATTGACAGGGAGTCAGAAAGTGCAAAGGTCACAGAATCAATGACTCATCCCGCCATGCCTGTAACATGTGCTGTATTGACAGTGGAACAGTATTTGCTTCTTAGTGATGAGATAAGTTTCCATGAAATCCTTTAGGCCCTGGACTTAAACTAGCTAGAGCAGAATTCCAAAGCAAGTAACATTTGCACCCTCCGTGCCAAGATCCCACACCAGCATCAAATGATGCAGTCCCTAGGAGACAGGGCAGGGAAGGGGAGGGAAGAGGGGAGGGGAGGGATCCGGTAAGGTGACATCTGGATAGACAGGGGTCCTTCAAGATTTCTCTGTGATAGAAACGGATCTGACTGAAGACATTGACATAGGACCTGACCGGACCTCCTTGTCACTGAGTCTGGGTGCATAGTGACATTTAGTTCTCATTTGCTGGCACACATACTTCTCCTAGTTTGCTCTCTGTTGATGGGATAACAACTTGGGGAGGACAGGGTTTGTTTCAGCTTATACTCCCAGGTAACAGTCCATCAGTAAGTTAGGGCAGGAACTTGGAGGCAGGAACTAAATCACAGATCATGGAACAACGGAACAACACAGTGCTGCTTACTGGCCAGCTCCCAGGCTCATGCTCTGTCCCTTTCTTGGCCCTCACAGGCTATCTATCCAGAGATAGCACTGCCCACAGAGGCCCTCCCACATCAAGTGACTATAAAAAAACTGACATATGCATGCCATTGGTACAAGTACACACCACACACACACACACACATACACACACAGTGGAGGGGGAGGGAGGAAGAGAGAGGGGAGGGCGATTTTTAAAAGAAAAAAAATTTCAAGTTGGCTCTGGAGGGCCTGTGGGGCTAATGAGACTCTGCTATGCTCACAGCTCAGCTGTCTTCTCCAGACATGAAGTACAGGGTTCTTCCCCTCCCTTCCATGGATGTTCACTCTTAGCCAAGGTCCTACAATATCCGTATCCAAGTAAAACAGCATGCTCCCTTATTGTGAGAGCCATTAGAGAACCCAGCTTGCTTTGCAATCTCAAATTGAGAGAACTTTATTAAAAAGAAAAGCATGGGGTCTCCAGGGGCCCTAGCCCTGTCTGCTTTCTTAGAGAACTAGGACACTGAATCAGTGTGTAAAATTAAAGTCTGGAGAGCCATAGAATGTGCGGTATAGAGATCCAGTGGATTATCCTAAAGGAACACACACTGAATGTGGAACTCAGTAGCAGCTTAAGTGATTGGATACAATAAGGCCGGGGAGGGGGTGTAGTTCAGTAGGTAGAGTGCTCGTCTGCTGTGTTAGGTAGTTTGGTTCAACTTGAAACAAACCAGATTCATCCAGGAAGAGGAACTGAAGAATTACCTCCATCAGAGAGAGCCCTGTGGGTGTGTCTGTGTCATTTTCTTGGTAAATGATTGATATGAGAGGGCCCAGTCTACTGTGAGCGCTGCCACCCCTAGGCATGTGGTCCTGGGTTGCAAGAAAAAGCAAGCTGAGCAAATTATGGAGTTCAAGTCAGTAAGCAGTGTTCCCCCACGGCTTCTGCTTCAGTTGCTGCCCCCAGGTTCTTGAGTTCCTTGCCTTGGCTTCCCTGATAATGGAGGGTTGTCAGGTGTAAGACGAAATAGACGCCTCCCTTCCTGAAGTTTTATTTGGTCATGATGTCTGCCACAGCAAAAGAAAGCGAGCCATGCACACAACTCTCACGCCCATCCCAGCACTGCACAAACCAGGCCTAGTGGTACCCTCTCTAATCCTAGCACGCAGGAGGCAGAGGCAGGAGATTAAGCAATCTAAGGTTATGCAGTCACATAGCTCAAAACCATCCTGGGATACACGAGTCCCTGCGGCAAAACAAACACAAAACACTTAGGTATTTCTGATATATCCGCGTCTCAAAATATAAATAGGCCTGAAGTTGTTTTCTTTTTCTCCAGCTGCGGGACTATGGAGAAGCTAAAGAAACCAATGAGCTCACCGTGGCTACATCCATCTACATGGTACAGGGTAAGCCATATCCTGATTCTCTGAAACTCAAAAGACCTACGTCTTCCCTGCTGCCCCTGGGGAACCATCTGCTCACCCATGGGTTTCCACTAAGTGGGAGCAACTCAGGTCATGGCTGCTTTTTGGGGATGGATTTTGAAACCCCAGTCTACCTCTTGCCTCTCTGCAGGAGGGAAATAGAAAATGATGTTGATAAATAAATATTTTAGAAACCCTACATTGCAAATTATTCATGCTCCACGCCTTTGGTCAAGGAGGATTTAAATGCTGGTGCCTCTGTTTCTCTGAGCTCTGTGTATTATTCAGGCTGTGGAAATTGAACCCCAGGCTAGAGGCATGGGAAGGAAAACAGCTATTTTCTCTTTCGCTATAGAAACTGCACCGTGGGGTGCTGAGAAGAAATGAGTAGCCTTAATAACTTCGGGGGACAGCTGCTTCTACCTAGCCAGTGTAATGGAGTTATGGTACAGCATAAATCATGGGCATCCATAGGAGGGCGTCTTCTGGGAGCTCAGGGAAGCCTGTGACTCCCTTAGAACAAATCAGCATGGCTTGATTCCCTAGACAGATGAAGCATTTCCCCCCAAAGGCTTCGATTGCCTCTGGGCAGCCCTTCTGTGTCGGGGCGGATTTGTGGACAGACTCTCGGTTTGCCCATGATGCAGCCATCCTGAACAATCACCAGCACAGAGAACATTTGTCACTAATTTCTAAGACCCCAGACTCACATGCGAATACATGATCCAGGCAGGAAGACCATCAGGGCCAAGGCCCTATCTTCTCTACACATCTCCTCTTAGAAATTAACCTATTTGTTACCAGGTACTAAAAGACTCACCTGGGTCGTGGAAGAAAGCTCAGCAGGCAAAATGCTTACAGCACGTGCATGCAGATCTGAGTTTGACTCCCAGAACTCAGGTAAAAAGCCAGAATAGTGTACCCCAGCACTGGACGGGGACAGAGATACGAGTCCTGGGGTTGGCTGGCCAGCTAGCTAGCCTAATTATTAAATTTCTGGTCCCATGAGAGATACTGGCCCAGAAAATAAGGGGGAAAGGGATTGAAGAGGACATTTCAACAGTGACCCCTGATCTCCACATGCACGTATGTGTACACCCTGCCCTCACCCCACACAAACTCAACAGATGCCCCACTTCTTTCCGGCTATCGTCCTCTTCTTCTAGTGTGGCTGAAGGAGAGCACAATCGGATCTGCTTAGCCCTTACCACTCACTGTTACTCAGTCAGGCTCTGCGTCTGGAGGCATGAGCTCATTGCAGACCAGGCTCCATTGCTCCTAAAATAAATCCGGGCTGGATGGTGGCATTTGTTTTAGTTCTTCAGTATGACTTTTTAAAGGAAAGTTGTTTGAAAGTAAACTCGGGAAGGAAATGTCTTGGTTCTGTTTGAGTCCCCAGTGAATGACATCAAAATGTTTGTTCCACGCTCCTCAGGTCTCGCTAAGAGAAGGTTAGCTAACTAGATGCCGGCACCTCTTCCTTTCCCAGTCCATTTCCTGGTGTGTGGGTTATTCTTACCGTTGTGCCCCTAATTTCTAGTTAGTGAAGGCCCTACTGTTCCCCAGGTAGATCCTCATCGGCTGCCTTGAGGTCCAGATGTCAACTTGGAAACACATCTGGCCCTGGGTCCTTGGCAAACTGACTGTGACAGGTTCCTCCAACAGCTGCAGTGGCAGGGCCAGGCTTCAAGGTGATTAAATCCTCCCACTTCCTGGCCGCTCCCTGTGTTTGTGTTGTAGCCATTTCCCTGGAACCAGCCTCATTCCAGCCGGCTGTCTGCCTCACAGAGGCCAACTCTACACCGGTGGGTTGAGGTCGCCTCTGCTAGTGAAACGCCTCCTTGTGTGAGCCACGCCAGGCCAGAATGACCACGGATGAGCATGTGGAAACACACAACCCCGCTCCCCCGTTTCTGTCTGTCTGAAATGGGGTTGAGGTCTCACTTCTCATTGCAGATACTTATTGGATTTGATAAACTTTGCTTGGAAAAGCTGAGGCCAGAGGATATTCTTTCCATGTCAAGAACACCTTTGCGAGGCAAGTCTCACCACATGTGTGCACCAGGTGAAGATGCAGATGGAGCAGAGAGGCATGGTAAATGCATTTGCAGGTTTTTCAAAGACACATGACTCCATGCCCCGGAGCAATAATTACAAGAGTGCTTTTAAGTGAAGCTTACTGTGGCTGATAAGCAAATCTCAATGACCTCCCATGAATAAAAACACAAATCCATAGCAGGCGGGAATTTGTGTTGTGTACATGTGTGCAAACTGGTGGGTGGGTGGGTGGGTGGGTATGTGTGAGTGCATGCATGTGCATGAAGAGAGCAACTCTGTGTGTCATTTTCCAGGTGCCTTGTACTTTTTGCTTGAGACATGGTCTCTCATTGGTCTGGATCTTCACCAAGCAGGCCGGGCTAGCAGGTCAGGAAACTCCAAAGATTTGCCTGTCTTGACCGCCCATCTCCCAGGTAATGAGATTACAAAGTCACACCACCTAGCTTTTTGTGTGTTCTGGGAACTGAGCTCAGATCCTCATTCTTGTGTGGCAAGTCCACTACTGACCAAGCCATTTTCCCAACCCCTAGGTTAATTGTTTTCCTAGTAAACTTGCTACAAGAGGGGCTATAGAAGGCTGGTGATATTCATCACCACTGGGAACCTATTACAAATGCTAATTTGAGGGTTAGCCTCAGATGAAGTGAACCAGAAACTCTGTGGGTGAGCCTAACAATGACCCAACCACTCCACCACTTCAGGGGAGCTGATGCACCCTTGTATTTCCAAACAACTGTTCTTTCACTATCTAGGTCTTGATCTAGCTGGAGGAGACAGAAGGTGGCCCTGGAAAATTCCACAACACACTTCACTAGATCCCACTCTTACTTCCTTCAGCTGAATCTAGACTGCTACCCTTCTCTCCTCAGATGCACTTTTTGCCAGCTAACGTTAGTTAGCCGCTCTTCCACAATTTGAATACCCTAATCATAACCACAGCGGTAATTAGCCAGTGGCTTGCAGTAGCATGTTGGGCTCTCTGTAGATACGCAGTCAAGTCATCTCCTCATTAGATCAGACTTCAACTATTTCTAAGGGACAGACATAAGCACCCCCATTTCACGGATGGAGAAAACTGAGGTTTTAAATAAGATGACAGAAGCATAACTCTGGGTTCACCCTTTGTTGTCCTGAGTCTCTTGTCCAGCCAATCTGATATAACATGCTTGATATCTCAAGACTCTTCTCCAGGCCTCCTTCAGTCTTGGCCAGGTACAAGGGTTGAGTATGGTCGTATTGGGTTTGATTCAAGATGTCTCCAGCAACATCATAAAAATCCTCAGACAAAATCATCTTGCAGAACAGAATTAGTGATACTGCCCAGTATTTTTTAAGGCTTAGGCATATGTGGGTATTTTCTTCAATGCTAACAAGATTTGCAACTGAAGTTTCTCGTAAGAAAATTGTAATATGATTTAGCTCTATAATGACATAGCTTGGAATTGACTAAAAGGAAGTAGTCGAGAGATGGTTAAAAAATTAACATATAAGGAAGTCCCCCATAACATTTTATATAAAAAATTCGCATTTTACATAAAAAAGAGCAGCTTAATTAACTAGCTCTGTAAGACATTCTATAATACAGCCATCCATAAACAGGCTTCCCCCAAACAGATTCCTAAACAGTGGTCATGAGTCAGCTGGAAACAGCAGAGTGCAAAATGTTTCAGATAGTAAGGTATTGTTTAATTTAAAAACTGTGAGTTAGCAAACAAGTGTGTTCATAATACACATATATATGCCAGCCAGACTTATACACTGGAGGGGGTAGAAATTGCCAATGTTTTAGGAATGATTACATGAGAATAAATGAGTATCGAAGACTAATTTTTATTATAAGTTATTTTTAACATAGGGTAATAATGTGTATGAGAGAGAGAGAGAGAGAAAGAGAGAGAGAGTATAAATATGAAGTATACTGTATGAAGGCCTGAGGTCAGTGTCTGACATCTTCTTCCTTACTTTATGGCCTTACTTTCTGTCCACCTTATTTCTTTGAGACAGGCTGTCATCATTCACTCTATTTTACAAACAAGGAAAATTAAAGGGTTCATCAGCTCTGCCCTCTACACATAAGTACAAAACACTAAATCCAGAATTCAAACTACCGAGTCTGTATTCTTTCTACATTCTAAAATATCTCCAGAGAAACACACGCTCCCAACTCCTTCCATTGCTGGCCTTCAAGCATCTATTTTTGGCATTAGTGACACTAGCATGGTGCTCATCATCCGAAAAGCAGTGTAAATAAGGGCTGTGGCCCAGGTGAGCAGCTGGGGTGGGGCATGTACAGATTTTATACGGGGCCAACTTGGTGTTTGCTTCTTAACATTTTCAGCATAAGGTTCATTACGAGCAGGGACTTTCAATAGTAAAAGATCATCCAGTCACATTATCTTAGACTTTAGTAGAGCCTTGTTAAATACTTAGGGCATTAATGGCCAACTGAGACCACGCTATCCCAGCTACCTAAACATGGTGCCCCAGGCTGGTCTAGCAATCTGCCAACACAGGTGCCGTGTGAGGAGCCAACCAGCCCTGCCCATCCTGAATCCTCACTACAATGCCCCTACCTGCTGGCCAGGTCCTACACCCATCTGGGCTTGACTTTGGCATTTCTTTCGCTTGCTCTTCTCTGACCCGAGGCTGGGTACCAGTTTACCACTGTGCTCGCTGCACCATTTCTACCCACTCTTGATTGTTCTGAAGACACATTCATGTGTCACCCTCAGGGAAAGAGATGCCTGCCATCTTATGCCTCCTCGGGGAGGTGGATCCCAGTGGCTTCTCTCCTCTAACTGGAAACCAAACCAAGGGGAGAATGCTAGCTAGTTCACACAGTTTATCGTGCATGTGTGTCTATGCATGTGCATGTGCTTGTGTGTGTGTGTGTGTGTGTGTAGGCACATGCACATGTGCAGGTGTGAAATCTAGCAAGGACAATGTTGAAAGAGAAGACACCAAGGGAATTCTCAACACTTTGGGGTGTTGAGACATCCCTAAAGTGCTGAGAATTCCCTTGTGTTCCCAGTGTGAAGCAACGGCCTGGCACCGTTTTCCTTACAAGAGTGGCTCATCAGAGCTTTCATGAGGAGGCAATGAGTGAGTAAGACTCAGGGCTCAAGAGCCAGACTGCCTGGGTTGCGCTCCTGGCTCCACCATTTACTGTAATAGCCAGGTGACTGTGGTAAGCCACTGAATCACATCTCAGAACTATAAAACGTAATGGTACCACGGTCCTGCCCCAGCGTTGTAAATCACTCAGAACAGTGTCTGGTCTATAATAAAAGCTCTGCATCAGGGTGTATTCATCGTGTGGTCACTGAGAGCCTCAGGCCCTCTTCTGAGGAAACCTGAGGACACGATACCTGGTTTGACAAGGGAGTGAAATGAAGGAAGACAGTCAATTAATCTTTCTTGGAAAAGCATCTGTGTGACGGCAGAGGCATGGCTAGAGTTTGTGCACATGGCCATTACCTGAAGATGAGGAGCAGAAAGGCCTTGGGGATGGTACAGAGGCAGCTCAGCCTTGAAATCCTGCTTGGTCCAGCCTGAAACACAGACAACCAAAGGTAGAGTTTGGCCTTGGCCACTTTCCTGTACTGAGAGGAGCAGGTGAAATGTCCCTGGTGTCGTTGCTTCAGATATCTTTCCTAATGGGACTGTAGTTTCCAAACATAGCCACCAACAGCCAATGTCCAGCTCATACCTTCATCTCCTCTGGGTGTCGGTGCGAGAAAACCAAGACTTCTCTGTGATTGTAAGCAAACACCAACATTTAACAGCAGTCTCCTTTAATCAATTTTCAGGTCAGTGTCTAGAACCAATGACACATTTGTATTTTAACCTTTATTCGCTATGGGACCTTTTATTGCCTTTATGTTATGTTGTTTTGGTTTTGATTTTGGCTTTTTAAACTATGGTTTATCACATTTAAACAGTTTAATGAGCCTAAGCCACTGGAACAAACACTCTGGTTATCTCCTTGGTATTGGGGACAATGGCGAGAAGCTAGAACTTCAGGAAAGGAATGAGGAAAGTTGCCTTTGCTGTGGAGCAGTGTAGTGATATGGGAGAGACCAGTTCGTGGGAAATAAGGGGACTGTGCAGGATATGTTATGAACATGATGCCTCCTAAGCATCTAATAAGAGTTACCTGATGGACCAGTAGACACACAGTCTAGGGATTCAGGAGAAACCCAGGATAGAGATAAAAGCGGGGGAGTAGTTGTCCATACACCAGTAGTATGTAGAGTCGGGAGGCTGATGAGGTCACCAAGAAAGTGCACATAAATAACGAAGAGAAGATATTCAGACAGTGAGGTCATGGTTAAGAACTTTGTGATCTTATCATGCCCATCAGATGCTCAAGGCCCCTTAGTATGGATGGAGGGAGCCATCTAGAACCTTCTGGACATCTCTTCAGGAAGCTGCCATTCCTTCACTCAATTCAATCTTTATCAACTGTCTATGGGTACCAGTTTCCAACCTGAGAGGAAATAGGGGGAAAAAAGATGACTCAGGGAAGGGAGAGAAGAGTCTCCTGGTGTCTGAAAACGTCACAACTGATACTATTTCCCCAGGCAAGAGACCTCTGGTCCAGGCTCTTGGTTACATGAACTAGGCTCAACCACGTCACTCTGGGTGGAAGACATCTACAGGCCAGGTTTCAGGCCTTCATACCACTTCTGCCTCCACAAAGCTGTGACCACAAACTCGTGCCTTAATGTCTGGCTCGCTCTTTCGCATGGGTCCTGGGTATGTGAATTCTGGTTCTCATGCTTGAGTAGTAACTGCTTAATCTGAGACATCCCCAACCCAATATTTATAGAATTATATAAAAATTATCTTTGAATATTTTTAATATATGCTTTGCCTCCCAGGGTCTTGCCTAGAAAGAAGTATTTGTTTTAAGCCAATAGAACACCCTTCCTTGGGTTTTGGCAAAATTATATATTTAGCCTAATATACAAATGAAAATTTAAATTCTAGTGTCATGAATGTAACCAGTCCAGTCAGGGACTGAGTGAGGGATTCCTTTGGGTTGAGCTTGTTCTCAACCCCAACCTATAGGGCAGAAAACAAAATATATAGTCCTAAGCTGAAGGTTGACAGATTGACAGATCCATGTGGTCAACCCCAGCTCTGGATGCACCCGTGAGCTGGGAGCAGTCAGGATGGGTGTTGTTCCCTTCCCATGGGAAACTCAGAAGCTAACAGTGTTAACCTAGATGTGCTCCTTGCCAGTCTATCTTTCCGTTGATTGTCTCTGGATAAACTGAATAACAGCACATTACTAAATACCAAACTGCTTTTACTCATTTAATTTTTCCCTTTTATATCTAGACAGGTGTTTGTGTAGGAAGTGATACTCCTAGCTGCCTTTGCATAAGTCACAGGAGGAAAGCGTCATAATCATTTGTGTAGGACAAAGTTTCCCTCCCCTGGGATTTTGTGACAAAATTTTAAAAAATAAATGAACAACATATATCCTTGAAGTAACATTGGCTTTCATTTCCAGCAGTGCACACAACATAAACACATATGAGAATATTTATATGGCAAAAAAGATGGCAAAGACAAATTATTTTTATTATAAGCCTTTTACCGAAGGCTCCAGTGTTTGTGCCTAAGTTCTGGATACTTAGTTCTGGAGGTGGCAGTGGATCATGTATGTTCATTGTGCCACTTTTCAGCTATGCAATCACATGCAGGCTCCTTCACTTCTCCTAGCACAAGTTTCTTTGCTGGGACACACATAACTTACAGGACGATAGGACTTCCTTTATGGGGCAGGTGTACAGGTACAGTGTGCTTGGAGGGAACCACAGAGCATGGGACAACAGGACTACATCAACCCTGGTCTTGTGCCACGTTCCCCTGCCCATGTCCCTGGAGTCCTCAGCCCTGCGATCAGGTCCTCCCCAGATAGTCCAGCCAGGAAAGCAGAAGCAGCTGGAGACCTACAGTGAGGGCTGCTAATAAGTGCATGTATTATTCTCCTCACTAAAGTTGTGTACAAGACATAATGAACAGCAATGGCTTTCCTTCTCCAAAGCCTCCCTCCGAATTTCACTACAATCACTTCCTGACTCTAGACCTCCTTGGAAAAGTGGGAGATGTTGAGGTGAGCAGCCTTGGGGCCTTGAGCCTCTCAAGTAGCAGGTATCTGTTGGCCTTCTGTAATCTGGGAAGGAACATTTGCTTGATGAGAAAATCTCATGCGCACTCTTGCTCTGTGACTGGCTACGTCTCCCTCCTCTTTCTTCTTTGCGCATGCTGCCATGCCACTATGAGGACCCAGAGTCTAGCATACTGTTCTCATCAGTTAAACCCCAACTCCTGGAGTCAGGTTGGGACTTGTTCATTCTGGGACCTTTAAAGTCAAGCTCAATGCCTGACACCAGGGAGGGGCACAATCCTGTGATGAAACTGACCTGAAGGTGTCCATGTGGTCCCATGGAAATGGGGTGATTGCTCCGGGTCTGACTCCTGACTTCCATGGCCATTTCCTGCCAACTCTGTTCTCTCATCCACATCCCATCTACAAATTGGAGACAACCCTTCTCGCCTGCCTTTCCTTCTCACAAGAGAAGAACAAGATGAGCTGGTTCTAAAGAGACTTTGCTGGAAGAGTTGAGAAATAACACATAATGATTTTAAGATACAAAGGGGATAAGGAGAGGGTACATCCCTCATGCCTGGGTGAGCATTTCCTGATGCTATGGAGGGATTGACCTTGTGCCTTTTCTCATTATTATATGCACTCAATTTTTCTCTCGTTCTCGTGTGTGTGTTTATGAATTCATGTATTGCAGAGATACACACCTATTCATGGAGTCCAAAGGAAGACATTTGTTGTCTTTGTCCATCATTCCTCACCTTATTTTTCTAAGAAAGGGTTTCTCACTGAGCCTGAAGTATAGGGATTCAAACTTATGCCCTCTTGCTTCCATAGCAAGTGCCCTCACCTGGCTGAGACATCTCCTCCTGACCCCACTTTCCCTCTAAATGCACGTACACTCAACTCCAAAGTCGAATAAGGCATCACCCTCCATTTAAGCGCTAGAGTCTCCGAGAGAAAACCAGACTGTGGCACTGAAGCAATGTAGACACAGTTATGTGCTCATAGGAAGGCACCTGACACAGTCACCACCCATGGTGGCCAAGAAGTAATGCCCGGGGCAAGGGCAGGAGCCAGTCAACCGAAATGGGAATGAAAACTCCTGCAGGAAAAGAAAGCTTGGTCAAAAACACAAGACAAGAAAGCTTGTTCTGATGTCCTATGGTTGAAAGCGCTTCTGTCCTCTACTACTTTCTTCTGCTTTAATGAAGTGTAGGTGGGTCCTGCGAGGTTCAGCTCACTAGAGAGGTCTGGCTCTTTCTATATTGTCTTTTTCACCCCCTTTTCTTCTTCTCTTTCTCTTCCTCCTCCTTTTCTTATTCTTCTCCTCTTTCTCCCTCTCCTTCTTCCTCATCTGCCTTCTATTCCCCACCTTTCTTTTCTTCTCCCCTCGTTCTTCCTTCTCTCTTTCCTCCTCTTCCCCCTCCTTTCTTCATTCTCCTTCACTTTCTCTTCCTATTTACTCTGTCTTCCTTTTTCACCCTTTTATATTTTCTTCTTCCTTCCCTCTTCCTCATATTTTCATGCCCCCATTTTCTATTTCTTTTCTCTCTCCCCTCTTCTCTCTTTGCTGTCTCCTCTTCATCCTCTTTCTTTTCTTCTCTCCTCTCTTTGCCTTTGACCTCCTCTCTTTTCTTCCTCTTCAGTGCCAGTCCAGCAAAGGAGGGAGCCAGGGGTGGTGTATTGGTGGATCTTGGTATATGACAGATCTAGAGGTCTTTCACAGCTATGTGAAGGGCTCTGAACTTCATTCAGAATCCCTGGAGCTTCTGAAATGCCACATGTAGGGTCTCAATTAAAGAAGCTGACCTGCTTTGTAGACTTTGTTGGGTCTTTTCTGCAAAGAACTAGATAGGAACTCCTTTAGACCTTTTGCGTTATATAGTGACTGAGTAGCCACACACCCCAGGAGTAGTGTGGAAGCTGCCACAGACAGTATGTAAACAATTAAGCTTTGCTATTTTCCTTCTAACCTTTATCTATAGACACTGAAATCTGAGTCTCATGTAATTAATCACATGTCACAAAAATATCTTTCTATGCCTCCCCTTCTAACCACTTATAAATGTACAAACCATTCTTAGCTTGTGGGCTGAACACAAACAGGTGGTGGGCTGGATTTGTCTCCGACCTTTCTGTGCCTGTCTCCATTTTCCAGAGATCTGTCTGAGGGCAGTGTTGAAGCTGGAGGTGAGGTAGTGGTGCTGAAGGTGGAGGAAGATCCACTTAGCAGGTAGCCAAAAAGACAAAGCCAAGCATAACCCAAGCTTGGGAGGGAAAGGAGGGTAGGAACGAGGTTACAGAGGATGTAGGGGGATACCATGGTGGAAGAACAAGTTGAGGTGACTTAGCAGAGAGAGAGGCCTGAGAGTGACTGGGAAGGTTGGGTCCTAGAAAGCATCCAGTCTCCCTCTTCAGTAGCCTGGAGCCCCACATGAGATGCTAAGATCATCATCTCCCTGGGAATCCTGTCCACTGCCTAAGAGAGCACAACATTAGAAATGGCAAGGAGAGGGCTCCTTGGGAAAGAATCCAAACTACTCATCATTACCAAGTACACCTCCGAGAACTGATCCATCACACACCTCACGGGAGGTGAGGAAGACCTGAAGACTTCCCTAAAAGTGGGAGCAGAAGCTCCTTCCTTTGGCTTAAACTGCCCGGTTTTGCCACCACTCAGTCACAAAGATTGAACCCTGGTTATGCACGCCTACACAAAGTAGAGATAACTTAGGAAATTCATCTGAAGAAGGGTGGGTTTTTCCATAGCTGGATAACACAATTGCAGTCAAAACTGGGGTGAAGGAATGAGCTGTTCCCTTACAGCCAGCATCTCAGACAAAACATCCTCCTGAACATTTATTTGCCGAGAGGTTTCTGTTCGCATTTCCCAAGACCTAGGATATGGCAGAGAGAGAAGGTAAGAGAAGAAGGTGAGGGAAAGGGGGATGGAGAGAGAATGAGCAAGGAGAGAAGGAGGGGAGGGATAGGGAGAGGAGGGGCAAGGAGAGAGAGAGAAGGACAGGGAAAGAGGGAAGAGACAGTAAAGAGAGGGGGAGAAGAGAGAGGAGAGAGGGGAAGAGACAGAGAGAGAAAGAAGAGGAGAGGAGAGTGGAGAGAGACAGACAGACAGAGAGAGAGAGAGAGAGAGAGAGAGAGAGAGAGAGAGAGAGAGAGAGAGAGAGAGAGAGGTCTCTAGGGAGAAAGAGACCACTTTACCACTTCAGTCCTGGCCCACATTACAGCAAGCACACAAAACACGTTTTGTTCCAAAGCCAATAGCTCCAAACAATGAGCCACAGGGCACCTTTGAGAAGCGTGCCCACTGGAGCGGAGCTGACTACATTAAGAGCCCGGAGCCCCAAAGATGTCTGCAAATTGGTCAAAGTTCCAAGTCCCTTAAGAACCCCAGCGTGGGAGGTGTTTCAGTGCCCCTCCTTGAGAGGCGCCGCTTCCGCCCTTAATTTGAGAGAAGGTTCCATTCTTCTGGCAGTTGAGAGAAAAGTCTTTTCAAGCGCAGCTCTCCTGGTGGACCCCTGATGTCTGCAGTCAGGTGGACAGACTGTGTTGTGAGCAGCAGCGGCCACTCCCAGGCCGCACAGATAATCAGTGTAGGCAGGAGACATTTGTTCTGGTGGGGCCTCTGAGGCATGTCTGGCTCACCCACAGAGTTACTTTCCTCCCAGTCTGCCCCCAGTCCCCTACCACCACCGCCACAAGTGGCTACACCAGATTGCTAGCTGAACTCAGTCACTTCCCACAGCAGCGTTCTCAGTGGCTTGTTCTGAGCACATTCTCCTGACCTCCCCACTCTGGGCATATTTGCGTGTGCATGCGCACACACATGTGGAAGCCAGAAGACAAACTTGGCTACCCTTCCTCTAGTTTTGTTTGGTGACCTCACTGGCTCAGAGCTCGTCGAAGAGACCAGGTTGACACTGAGCCATCCACGTGTCTCTGTCTCCTTAGATTTGGGATTACAAGCACTTACCACTATGCCTGGCTTTTTCATGGGAATAAAGCTTGGGTCTTTACTGCAAGCACATCGTAGACTAAGCCATCTCCCAATGTGTGCTCCAGTTGCTACTGCTTTCTTGTGGAAGACCGGAGTGCAGCTTCACCTCTCCCCTGACCCGAGCCCCTGTCTCTCCATCAGGCCCCCCGGAAGCTAACATTATGCCCAGCAAACTAAATCTGATCTAAGGTCTGTGTTTGCAAATGACATTTGTTTGTGTGCTTGTCTATAGCTTCAGAACTGAGTGACTGTAAAATAAAGCTTGCATCTTGCAAGGCCTAGGATATGCAATTTCTAGCTGTTTACTAAAAAGGTTTGTAAGTTCTGCTCACAAGTTTCTCCACGCTGCTCCTAGAAAGACACTGTACACAGAACTCCCAGGTGAACTGTCCCGCTGATGCTTAATAAAGGACAAATGCATTGGCCCAACATTCAGCCCTTTACTATGTGGTAGAGGTAGTCACGGTGTCTTTAATTCTCCCTCTAAATCCTTTACTGCACCGAAATGAGTCTCAAGAACCAAGAGGAGAGAACCTCTGCTTGGTTAGCTAGATGCAGTTGATCAGAGAAGCAGGGAAGTACCCTGCAGAATGATGTGGCCTCCAGTGTTTCAGTCATGACGCTGGGGACTTAACCTCTTGCACAGCGTCCCCCACCTCCCATTCAGGCCCTGAAGCAGTAGATACCATCCACTTTGCTGAGCACTAAGCCATGTGACTGTGGACCAGGTATGCAGAGGGACAGGAAGGACTGGGAGGCACAGCAAGGTCTGGAGGAGGTCTGGAAGGGTCGCAGGAGGATCCACTCGGTTCCTGGAGAAGGATGGAGGGAGGGAGGCAAATGAGGATGATGATGGGGGAAAGAGGCCTGCAGAATCAGCTTAGTGGGTAAAGTGCTGGCTGGGCACGCCCGGAGAGCTGTGTTCAGTCCCCAGAAACCAAAGTAAAAGACAAAACAAAAACCAAAATCCAAAACAAACAAGCAAACAAGACATGGTGATGAACCCTTGTAATCTCAGACTCCAGAAGAGTCAGGAAACCAAAAGCTTCTAGAGGTCAATGAACTTAGTCTACTACAAGTTCTAAGACAAGGAGGCACGCTCTCAGACATCAAGATGGACAGTACCTAAGAACAACAGCCCGATTTGTTTTCTCCAAGTGAATGTACACATATGCACACACACATACATGTACACACACATACACACACCAAGAAAACACACAATCACACACATATTACCACATACACCACACACACACACACACACACACACACACACACTGGGGGAAGGGGTGGTACAGAAGGAGAGAGACTGATTAATTTAAATTACTCCATAAGAGTAAGGAACAGCCATTACAAAGAAACTCTCAACAAATATCTGAATGTCATGTAATTAAAATTAATATTCCTAAGGAAATTTGAACTGTTTTTCCTTTCTTACCCTGTGTATCACTGAGAATGGTGTGACAGCAAGTGACCCAGAGCAGCAGCCAAGTGAATGAATCCCAGACAGTACTGACCTTTCTACTTAAAGCCCCTGGGTCTGTTTGCTCTGGAAGGGGGCTGATAAGAGAGCCCATTGCATGGATGCCTCAGTAACAGGTCCACAAATGTGAAATTCAGACAGGCACCCTGTAGGACACCCCGAGTCAGGACCCAAGACTGATCTCCCTCTGTCTATGCTAAGTCACAGCAAAGGGGACATAAGAAAATTCGATGGAGGTCAAAGTAGGACCTGTTCAGTAAAATCCCCTCCCCCGTCTGTCTCTTCTCCAGCAAGAAGGGACAAGACAGGAGCGATAGCCACCATCATGTCAGTCCCTCCTGCAGCACTTCCTGCAAGTATTTTCTTCTAGAGACTGAAACGACGCAGGTAGGGAACATTTCACGGTTTTAATTAATACAGATTTATCTACCTCCCCAGGCTGTTGGCAGGATTAATCCCTACTCAGGGTTTAAGCTCCTTAGCAGACAGACTCTGTGTTCCCACCAAAGAGCCTGGCCCCTCAGTCTCCTAGCCCGATTCACCCAGTCTTGCCCTCTGCTTCACAGAACAGCCCCCTTGCTCCCTTGAAATTGGCTGCTTGGTCCCTGTGAATTTGACTTTATCCTCTGTCTGATGCAATTAAGTGTGAAAAATCTTTGATCCTTGCCTGCGGCCGTGGGAGGTGGGGATGCCTGTGTGGTCTGGGTAGGACACTGAGCTCCAGTTCAAATCCTGAAGAGACTCTGACAGCTGGTCCTGCAGTCCTGACTTCCAGGCAGAATCTCAGAACACTCTTGATGGGTTGAAGACATGGGGGTGGGGGAGTGGCACAGAGTGGGTGGGGGAGGGGAGCTGCAGGGTGCTGATGGAGCTCATAGCTAAACCTAGAGACTCTGAATAAGTCATAGGGCCCTGCTTAGAAATTGGCACAAGAAATCACATTGCCCATCGATTTGTGAAAGATTGTTATATGGGGAAAAAAATTGCATTTGAGGCTTTGCCCAGCCCAGTGCTTGGCTTTCGTTGATTTGATTTGTTCTTATGTATGAGTCTTACTCCCTAAAATAATTCCCCAGAGAACCAAGTGTTGCAAGCATATGTTTCTACTCTCTGGGCATATTTATAATTTCATTCCTTCCCTGTTCAGCACACGTTTACAATGACCTGGCTAAACCAAGGAGAAAGAGGCAGCGGGGAGGCTTCCTCTAGGGCTCCATTCATGGAAGAACAATAATATGCTAAAATAACACCAAAAAATACATTCATTAGAGCTGGAGCAAATGTTCTCCTTGCATCTTGCATAATTACGTGGGCATATTAATGCAGAGGCAGCTGCACGCCACATTCACCGAATGAGTTCACCTTGGCCTCACCCTGGCCTTGCTAACTGACGAAATCTAACGCAAACTAGACCCTAATGCAGCCTCTGGATTTCTCTAGGGCACAATTTTCTGAAGAAAGTGCCATTTCTTTCCATGTGGCATGCTTCCTGGGGAAAACCTCCCATTCCTAAGTGAGGTTCGTTAAGTATTCCATATACTTAAGAGGGCTGGGGACACGGCTTAGTTGGTAACGTTTGCTATACAGCCATGAGGACTTGCATTCAGATTCCAGAACTCACGGATAAAAATTGGGTGTCGTAGTGCACACATCTGTAATCTGGAAGCAGAGACAAGTGGAATCTTGGAACTACTGGACAGAGAGCCTAGCTTAAACGGTGACCTCCAGGTTCAGTGAGAGTCCCTAGATTCAAAAGTAAATAAATAAATAATATGCGTGGGTTCCTCATGCATACCCGTGCGTGAATGTGCTCACACGCGCGTGTGTGCACGCGCTCGCGCCCACACACACACACTCAACACACACATGATGAATGATGTACAAGGAATCCTGTTTTTCCTTCCTTTTTTCTACACCTCCAAATTGGAACCTCAAATACCACTGAAGCCTATGATCTTTTCATTATTTTTTACAGTTTACTTGGTGCACATGCTACATCGAGAACTTCCATTGTCTCCACAGTCTATAATTTGGCATGCATTTCTCACTGATGAATGAAAGCCAAGTTTATTTCTAGGTAGCCTGTCTTCTAATCTGGTATTCAGGGTCATTAAAAGATTTTCTTTGGACTCTGAGTCACAGAGGTGAGCTTGCCTCTTTCTTCTCCTGTGTGGTTGCTTCCTTGGCAGTGCCCACTGGCACTGAGTGTTGGGCCTCAACTCAGATGAAATGAATCAATGTATGTATGTATGTATGTATGTGTGTATGTATTCTATGTTATAATTATGTATGTCTCTCTCTCCTCCCCCAATCCCATCTCATTTGAATTAAACTAGATCTACACATTCGTTAAAATCACGCAAGCTGAGGGAATACCACACTTAGACTGAGAGCCTAGGAGGGTGCTCCAGAGTCTGGGGAAACCAGGCTCATGGAAGGAACTTTCCCACGAATAGATACTACAAATTATGAAAGTCATCTGATGTTGCCCTGGAGAGATTTATGCTACCAAAGTTTAAATTCAATAAAGAATACAAATGCTAGCATGATGAGAAGGCTGATCTTCAGCTTACTAAAAGAGTCTGGAAATGTCTACGCACTTGCTGAGGAACACCAAGTAGGTCAGGTAAATGTGATTCAAACCCCACTGGCCCCACAGACAGTGCTTTCTTACCTAGCTCTAGCTGTAGTGATTTGAATGAGAAATGTCCCCCGTAGGCTTGGCTATTTGAACAATTGGTTCTCAGTCATTGGTGCTGTTTGTGGAGCTTGCAGAACCTTTGAGATGCAGAGCCTTACTGGAGGAAGTGCACCACTGGGGTGGGTTTTGAGCACGGACAGTTTTATCCCACTTCCTGTTTACTCTTCTAGTTTACATTTAAAGATGTGCACTCTCAGCTTCCTGGTCCCGCTGCCATGTCTGCCACTTGCTGCCAATAGTTCCTGCCATGATGGACTATTATCCATCTGGAACCATAAGCCCAATTAAACTCTTTAGTCTGTGCATTAGGTGGGGTGTTTTATCACAGCAACAGGAAAATAACGAATATACAAGCACTTAGTTATTAAATCTGAGTTCCAAACTCATAGTTGCAGGTTTCAACTCTTAAGAGGACAGCTTGACACTGGTGGCCCAACAAATGTGATGTTAACTCACGCTAGTTAGAAAAGTCCTATTCCTACATCAGTGATTTGGGAAACTTTTTTTAATCTGTGGCTCCAACTAATGTACCCGTTAGAGTGAATCTAACCATTTATTTACTTCCAAGGTAAAGCCACTTAATCTTTTAGAAAACATTCATTTTAGAAGTTGCTTTTATTCTCATGAAATGTTTGGAATAAAATTTTGTCCATATGATTCTTCTACTGATTGTATGCAGTCAGTTCTTACAAACATACAGATAGCTTCACTTCCTAGGAATGTTTCAACAATTTGAAATATTTTACATCTACCATGGGGCAGAAGAGTGTGAAGAAGTATAATAAACCAATATACTAACTTAGATATTTTCTGTTAAGCTACTTAGTAGACTACTCATAAAGTTGATAACTATCGGTATAAGACATTTTATTAATAAGGAAATTCCAGTTGCAGAGAGGTTCAAACCCTTATAACCATCAATAGGGATATGACCTGTGTGTTAAGGATATAAGCATTCAGAATGGATTTGAGCATTTATGGCAAGGCATTTGATTCATAGAAGTAAAATAATAAGGGCAGGAAAGCTGACTGAGTCCATGGGACTTGAGTTTGATTTCCTGGAAGTCATATAAAATAGGCTGGGTGTAGAGGTATGTGCTTGTAATAGGATAAAACATGGGATAAAACAGGAAGATGTCTGAGCTGCTTGGGCCATCCAGCCTCGCGTATGATAGACCCTTCCTCAAATCAAAGGTGAACATTGCTTCAGATCAAACTCTTGCTTCCTTAAGTGAACACATGTAGGCACACGCATGGGTTTTCACATGTACTGGTACACACAAATGTGCACACATACACACACTCACACACACACATGCTCATAAACAGAATGAGTTTGGCCATTTATGGTAAGAAATCTAGTAATTAAAAATAAAGTGACAATAGTAAATTGTTTCTTTGATCAAACATTTATGGCATAAGAGGCCAATATTCCTTGGTGTGAGTCAAGAGCAAATAGCTAGAGGCACAATCTTAATGAGTAGGTGGCAGAATGGAACGGTCCTTTTCTTATCAAGACCAGGTGACGTCACCAGCAGTGGCAAGAATGGAATGAAAAGACAGTTTCTTTGGGGGGGGGGGTTGGCTGGCTGTGTGGCTCTATGGGAGAAGCTCCCCTCTCTCAGCGGAGGTACCGTGGTTACTCTTCAGTTCTGTTCAGGACTAAGCCATCCATTACAAAGATCATAAAGTGACTAACTGTTTCCAGGCTCATTTCAAGTTTTTCCGAACTGCTTTCAGCATTATCTTTCCTGCACAGACGCTGGATCGTGTTGCTGTGTCCTTCAGATTCTTGTTTTCCTGTTGTCTGGAGAGTAAAGACCAGGCTGCCCTTATTTTGAGCTCCTTGGTGATATACGTGTTCCCTTGCGTGTCTGTGTTCTCAAAACAACCCACTGCATTCATTGGCACTTTACAAATATTTCTTACGCGTGACTACCTGGGTCTTTGCACAGCCTAGTGTACAAAGTGTCTGACAACATCCTGCTCCTCCCACACTGTATCAGGTCAAAGGTGACATTTGCTTAGAGAGACTTCTTTCAATTATAAACTATTTGGGGCTGGGAACCAGAACTGAGTAATTCTCTTTTCCTTACAATGTATTTCTAACAGTACTAACTCAAGCCTGTTTCTAGGTTTTGTTTGTTAATTTATTTGTGTGTCTTAGCCATGAAACTGGGAATGCTTTGAGATCAGAAACTTAGCTGGATAAATGTCCCTTATTTGAAAAACATTAGGATCAGAAGTGGTATGTGTGTGTGTGCGTGTGTGCACACTCGCATGTGCAAATGTGTGCATGTGTGTGCACACTGCATGCATGTACATGCACATACATGCATGTGTGTGCATGTGAGAGCACATGCACAAGTGCGTGCATGTGTGCATTCATGCATGTGTGCATGCATGTGTGTGTTTGTACTTAAGGATGTTAAAAGACAACCTAGGTGTTAGTCCTCTGGTATTCTCTCTCTTTAGTCTGAGACAGGGTCTTTTATTGGCCTGGAACTTGGCCAAACAGACTCAGCTGTGCAGTAAGTTGCAGGGTCTACATGCCTGCCTCTCTGGCCCTGGGATACTGAGTGCACACCACTCCACCTGTTTTTACATGGGTTCCAGAGGTCTGAACACAGGTCCTTCCACTTTACCACCTGAACTTGTCTTTCCATCCCCCAGAGTTTGGATTTTTAAGGAGCATTTGCTTATACGCAAGATCAACTGGGGCAGAAACCGGAAATATTAAATCCATTTCTGCTCCATATACATATACTCCTGCCCAGAAGGCCACATGCATTTTGACTGACACTTATCACTGGAAGTCAGGTGTGTAATTTTACATTTTCTGAATCTGCCAATGCTCAGGATTTTGCTGATGCTGGGGAGTTTGGGGTTCCAGATGTTTGGATTAGGGACTGACAACCTCTCCAGTTGCACTACCACTGGAAATGCCATTTGAGTGAGCTGACAGGGCTGGATCCATCTTGAAGTTCTTTGGGTTTTGCTTTTAGGTTGTTGCATGAGCTTAAATGTTCCACATGATCTCTGAATGGAGGAGGGTTGCCTTCTGCCCTTTTCCTTTCTTGGAATAACTAGTGACAACTGCCTCACACGGAGGTCTGGGGTCTTAATTACTACCAGTTAGAAAACCAGGCTCTCCTCTGTTCTTTTCCCCTCTCCTCTACTCCTCATTATTATCTAGAAGCCGTGCAAGGGGGGGGGGGCGACATTAACAGGATGTTTGAGCACCCTCCATTGACCCCAGAAGATAAGGGGCTTCCAACTTCATGTCCAATATGACTGCCACTGAGTGGCCTGTCATCTCTATTAAGATGGCCTACCATCCCTGAGAGTTGGGCCTCAAACTTTGCCAAAGAATAAAGCCAGAATGGAGAGGCAATGCAGTCAGTAAATTTCTCACTGGTCAAGCATGAGAACATGGAAGTGGATTCTCAGAACCCTCATAAAATCCGGTGCACATGCACCCCATAAACACACACATGATCTCGTACACACACACACACACACACCCCACAGGAGAGACATGCTAAACATCCATCAAAAGGCTCAGAGATGTCTCTCTGATGTGACAAAGCCTACACATTTGGAGAGGGTGGGGGAAGAGTGAGTCAAGCAAACAGCAATAACAAATGAGACAATTGGGGCAAAGAAGGTACCACCCACGCAGGGTAACTCTGGAGGAATTTCTATTTAAAATCCTGGATCAGCTTTGTTCTGGAGAAATGGGGGACTTTTTAACTTTTAAAAGTCTGCCTTCCTTCCCAAGAGCAGCAGCTGAGTCGGGGCAGGCAGGCATCTCTTCCTGCTTTCTTGATTCTCTCTCACTGTCAACGCGGGTGTCGATTTCAGATGCAGAACTCACCCTGAGTATAAATTCTGACTCAAATCATCTGTCCCCTCTCAGGATGACAGAGGAAACTCAACAGGGTGGGTTTTTTTTTTTTTTTTTTTTTTTTTGAAAGACACATGGCTACAAAGGCAGATTTTTCTGTGATAGCCAATCCCACAAGAGCCCAGGGAGCCCTGGAATTGATGGGAGCTGGGAAACTAGGCTGGGACCCAGAGGAGCTGGTGAAGCCTCACACTGAGGGCAGTTTCTTAGGAATGCACTCAGAGAGGGAGATGAGCCCTCAGTTCTCACTAAGCCCCCAACCTTTGTTCTCCGAGTTCCCACAGTGTCTCTCCCCATCTCTCTTTGATCATTAGAACAATCAGAGACCTAAGAAGCCTTTGGCAAGGGGAACATGGCTCAGTGGGTGGGTTCGAGTGCTTGATGTCCATGAAGACCGGAGTTCAGATCCAAGCGTTCAGGTTTGTTTTAGGGCAGTGCCAGGTTTGGCTAAGCTGCCTATAACCCTAATACTGTAAGGAGCAGAAACCTGAGACTATGGGGTGCTGGCCCCCAAACTAGTTCCAGTTTCAGTAAGAGAACCTGTCTCAAGGGGCTGAGGTAGAAAATGATAAAGCAGAGCATGCCCAGTGTCCCACTCTGACCTATGCACTCCTGAACACATACATATATACATATACCTAACACAGATATACATACACAGGCATGAATACACACACACATGCAGACACACATATACACACATGCGCACACGTAAGAACAAGAAGTGGGCTCTCTCCTCTCTTTGACAAAGATGGGAAACACAAGAAGAGTTGGAATTTCTGGGCTCCAACATCCACAGGAAGACAAACTAGTCTTTTCCTGTTATGAAAATGGAGCCCCGCCCCCACAAACAGTCTCTCCAGCATTATTCTACCAGTTAAAATCAAACACACACACACACACACACACACAAGAAATAAATTGTAAAATGTAACAATGTTTTTAGCATTTGTTTTGAGAAGTAGAACTGTGGGTGGTTTTTTAAATCTTTAATTTATCTACATTGCCTATAAGTTTGTATTATTTATCAGATAAGAAAAGTATTATATGGGGGTTTACTTTTGCCTTTAGCGATTTTTTTCCCCATTGACAAAGATTTCCATGAAAATGTGACTTGACTGGCTAGACAGGCTTGTGTGGCTACCAAGGTGCTGCAGTGGAAGGGAATTCTGCGGGCTTTGTTTCGATCTTTTGTACGCTTCCTTTTCTGTTCTTAGAAAGGAGAGCATGACCTCCTGCCCAGAGAAATGACCTTGGATTTAAATGTGAAATGCCAGCCCAGTCTGAATGCCTAAAAAAGGCATTTAGCGCCAGACCAAGAGGCGAGGGTCACTCTGTTCTTTGAGACATGTAATGACCTCCATTAGATCACTTGCCAGAAGTGGGGTGCTGCATCTCAGACACCCCTGCAAGTCCTCTATCTGGGAAGGGCATTTCTGCCTTTCCCTCTTCCATCAAGGCGTAGGCAGCGCAATGCCCTGTGCTGCCCCAGTTTATCACCCAAGGCACCTTCCTTAGGTGGTCACTAAGGAAGAAGTCAACCTCACATCTGCCTTTTCCTTTTAGCTTTCCTAGAATAAGGCAGGGCTGTGGGACCCTCCAATTCCTAGGGGTTCTATTCTATGTTTTTACTTTGTTCCTTGGCTGTCAGTCAAAGACAAAAGGAATGACCCCTGTGAAGAGCTTCCTGTGTGTTTGTGCTTATGTGTGCTTGTGTATGTTGCTGTTAGTCTGTGTTGCTGCCTATTTCTAATTGAGCGTTTGTACTTATGTGTGTGCCTGTATTTGTATATTTGCGTGCCTGTGTGTTTGCTTATATGTGCATGGGGTAGTGTTTGTGTGTGCTTGTGTGTTTGGATATATGTTTACATGTAGATGAGTGGTGTGTGTTTGTGTTTGTCTGTGCTTGTGTTTGTCCGTATTTATGTGTAGGGGGGGGGTATTTGCTTATATTATTTGTATATTATGCTTATATGACTTATGTTTGATGTGTGTGGGGTGCTACTATTTTAAAGACTATGTGTGTATTGGTATCCACAGAGGCCAGAAGAGGGTGTTGGATCCTCTAGAGCTAGAGTTACAGGTGATTGAGAGCTGATATGTGTGCTGGGAATTGAACCTGGGCCCTTAGAAAAAGCAGTAAGCACTCTTAAGTGCTGAGCTGTTTTTCCAGCTCCCTGATTTATGTTTTTAATCCATAATGATATGGCAAGATTTCTTGCCCCTATATGTGCAAAATGATGCCAAACTTGGGAGTTCTTTAACAAATAAGGGGCTGGAGAAATGTCTCAGTGGTTAAGAGAACTGACTGCTCTTTCAAAGACCCTGGGCTCAATTCCCAGCACCTACATGGCCCCTGACAATCATCTGTAACTCCAGTTCCAGGGTACTAGATGCCCCTTTTTGACTTTCTCGAGCACAAGGCACACACATGATACACAGACATACATGCAGGCAAAACATCCACACACATAAAATAAAACAATAAGTTCAAAATGTTTTAAAAAGCTGTTTTACCAAACATGAAAAGGAAGCAGAGGGGAGAAGTGCCAATAAAATCTCTTCCTGCCCAACCTGTCAGCGGTCCCTGATCTTTCCAAAAAAAAGAAAGCAAAAGGTTCCCTCTCTAGTCAGATTTCTGCCAAGTAATCCTTCTTTACATTTTGCTAATCTTTTCTTTCACAGACTGATGGAGGACTCTCACTGGTTAATAAAGGAACTGCCTTGGCTTTTTGATAGGGCAGGATTTAGATAGGTGGAGTAGACAGAACAGAATGCTGGGAAGAAGGGAAGTTAGTCAGATGCCATGCCTCTCCTCTCTGAGACAGACGCCATGGAGCCATCCGCCAGGCCATACATGCTGAATCTTTCCTGGTAAGCCACCACCTTGTGGTGCTACACACATTACTAAATATGGGTTAAAGCAAGATGTGAGAATTAGCTAATAAGAGGCTGAAACTAATGGGCCAGGCAGTGTTTAAATGAATACAGTTTGTGTGTTGTTATTTCTGGGGCTAAGCTAGCTATGTAGGAGCCGGGCGGGATGAAAAGCAGGCCTGCCCGCAGCTCCTTACTACAACAGACAAGACAGGGTGGCGGGGTTTACTTGCTTAAAAATTTTTAGTATCTTTTAGGGAAGTATCTAGCCAAATTCCATAGAATTCACTCCCAAAGCTCAGCTTTGTAAGGGGTATGCTAGTTCCTCTGCTGTTAGTTTGCTAACACGTGAGACAGTAGACTTCTGTCTGGGGATATTCTCCCACTTAGTCCTCTGTCATCCTGAGGATACAATCGTCTGCCTGGACTGTTGGACTTCCGTGGAACAATGCTAACCTGAAATTCACAGGGAAGAGAAGATGGGAAACTGAAACCATAAAGATGCCAAAGGTCTTTAGAAAACATGTTCCCAGCTTAGGTAGGGAAATAAGAGCTTGCCGTGAAAGAGAGAAAGAAAAGAGGGTACAATATATGGATTTATTTTCAGAAGACAGAACACAACTCATTAATTTCCAAGGGAGAAAGAAACTAAAGTTGCTTATAGCATGTAAATTGCAGGGGTGCAGTGGTGCACAGGGCGGTGGGGGAGGGTGGCAGGAGGGCAGGACTGAGAAATAGCTCCAAAGCTACTTGTCATGCAAGCCTGAGGACTTAAAGTCAAGCTCCAGAACCTACTTTTAAATGCCAGGTTTTGCTGCACGTACTTAAAATCTTAGCGGGGGGAAGTTCACTAGCCAGTCAAATTGACTAGTCAGCTAGCCTGCCCTGCTAGGAGAACGTTGGGTCAGAGAGACTCTGTCTCAAAGGGCATTTTCTGAGGACAACACCCAGGGTTGTCCTGTGTCTTCCACATGTGTGCACACACATGCATGTGCACCCTTGAACATGCATGCACCCATATCCATACACACATCCATAAAAGGCGCAGAATTCTATATCCAAAATAAACCTTGGTTTCCATTATTAAAAGCATTGCTTACTAGCACATGTAATAGCCAAGTGACTCATCAAATCTGTTTTTTTTGTGTGTGTGTGTGTTCCAAATGGTACACATAGTCAAATACTTTCTGAACTGAACGGTGGAGTGCAGTGTGAGGCTCCATGATTGGGAGCAGCCGTTTAGGTTGTCTGGTCATGAGTTCTTTCTTTCTTTTTTTTTTTTTTTTTTTTTTTTTGGTTTTTCGAGACAGGGTTTCTCTGCAGCTTTTTTTAGAGCCTGTCCCAGAACTAGCTCTTGTAGACCAGGCTGGCCTCGAACTCACAGAGATCCGCCTGCCTCTGCCTCCCGAGTGCTGGGATTAAAGGCGTGTGCCACCACCACCCGGCTCTTTCTTTCTTTCTTTCTTTCTTTCTTTCTTTCTTTCTTTCTTTCTTTCTTTCTTCCTTTCTTCCTTTCTTCCTTTCTTCCTTTCTTCCTTTCTGTATATATTTTGTTTTATTTTATTTTATTTTGGTTTTTGGAGACAGAGTTTCTCTGTGTAGCCCTGGCTGACCTGGAACTGACTCTGTAGACCAAGCTGGCCTGGAACTCAAAGAGATCCTCCTGCCTCTTGCTCCCAAGTGCTAGGACTAAAGGTGTGCACCACCACTGCCTGGTCCGTTTCCTTTACTGATACTGTGTGCTGCAGGATGCACATAACGGCATGTGCACATGTCCACAATAGAGGTAACTTGCAGAGGTTGGTTCTTTCCTTCCACCATGTGAGTCCTAGGGATGGCACGCAGGTGTCTGGTTTAACAGCAAGGACCTTTACCTGCTGGGACATCTTGCTGGTCTTTTTAAAAATCAAATTAAGCATTCTTTGAGGGTGCCCATTTTCCCTCACTGCCCCTTTGTTAATAGATTGGTTTTAGAAACAACACTTTTAAAAAAATAGAAGACAATTTTTTTGTTCATGTTCTTACCACAATATAGCAGTGTGGGCAAGAGGAAAAATGAACGTAAGGAATGTCTGCTTTGTCTACCTGACCTTTTAGGAATACCCACTGGAAGCCAGGCCTTTTAAAAACAGTCTCTAAGAGAGCTTGGAGTAGCAATCACTGAAAACTGACCTACCACACAGCATCACTAGGTATCAGTTACAGAGAAGGAACTTCTCAGAGAGAATGATGTAGACAGGTTTTCAAGATGCGAACTTGTATGTTTAAGAAAGAGGAGAGGCGGGGCTGAGAAGATGACTCAGTCTGTAGAGTGTTTGCCTCGCAAGCATTAGGATCTGAGATTGAAACCCAGAATTTCTGTGAAAAGCCAAGAATGGTGGCATGCAGTTATAATCCAGCCTGGGGGAGGTGGAGACTGATAGAGCCCTCCTGGTATTCACTGGCCAGTCAGTCTACTTGAATCTGAAGATCCAGGTAAAAGTGAGAGACCTTGTCTCCTGAACACAGAGGTGGAGACTCACAGAGGAAGTCATTTGAAGTTGACCTCTGACCTGCACATGCAGTTACTCACAGAGCACACCTGCCCATATACACATGTGCATACACACACTCACAAATACACATATACACACATACACACACACAAAGAAAGAAAAGCAAATAAGTAATAAAATAAGGCATGTTAGAAAGGTAAACAAAGTGTCCCCAGAGAATAAGCTGACATGCTAATGCTAGGTAGCCTGTCTCTCAGCTCTTCCCCAGTTCCCACTCTGATGATACTTGCTCCTTGCTTTCCCAGTATCATAGAACAGTAAGGGCATTGGCCCCGACACTTGGCTCTCTAGGAGCCCCTCTACTGTCTTGGTTAGAATATTCTTCCTAGATAAAAACTCAAAAAGAGAGTAGCACCTTCCCATCCTTCTGATGTTCAGTGCACACAGAGCTGTGTTGTAGCAGGACACCTGCACAGATGTCCACCAGTATTATTTAAGAAAGAGTTCTTCATGAAGACTATTATCCTGCATTGGTACCATACCAGAGATAAAATTAAGGTTTCCTTAGTAATAGAAGAAAATAGCATTTAGCTAGCTCTACCTCTTACCAAAGAGTAATCGTCACTCAGTTATTCCAAACAACAAAGATAGTCACAATTCCATAGAACATTCTCAGATGTGAAACTTGGTTGAAGATCTCTCTTCTCTTCTCTTCTCTTCTCTTCTCTTCTCTTCTCTTCTCTTCTCTTCTCTTCTCTTCTCTTCTCTTCTCTTCTCTTCTCTCCTCTCCTCCTCTCCTCTCCTNNNCCTCCCTCCCTTCTCTTCTCTTCTCTTCTCTTCTCTTCTCTTTTCTTCTCTTCATTCTATTCCACTCCATTCTATTCTATTCATTGTATTCCATCCTGCACCACCCCACCCACTCCACCCCACCCCACTCCACCCCACCCCACCCCATTCTATTCTATTCTATCTTTTGTAGTCTTCTATTCTGTTTACTCTATTTGTCCTATGCTATCCTATTCTGTCTATTCTATTAGGTCTATCCTGTTCTATGTATTCTATTCAATCCTATTATTTTGTTCTTTCTGTTCTGTCCCAGCATAGTTCATCACAATTGTTTCTCTAGGTATGGCCATAGCCATGCTCTTTGGTCTGTTCTAGAGCAATCTATACTCTTCTTGTGGTCATATGAGAATTGTCTACCACTGCTCCCTCTAGCCCACATGGGTACTAATACCATGTGAGGCCGTTTTTGTGATTTCTTCCTTGTTCCTGGGTGGGTAGTCCAACAACCCTTTCCAAAAGTGGGAATGAGACCCTCACCCAATCTTGTGCAGCATTTTCTTCTACTGGAGCTAGAAGTCAAGACTGAGTTGTATTCATGGGCTGTTCATAGAAGTGGTATGTAAATACTCTTCCATTTCCCCTTGTTACTCTTAGTTCCTGAGGGAGTCCTTCGAGAGAGCAGCCTGAGGTGGGAGCTCTGATGACCCACGGCTACAGAGCCCAGTCTATTTCCCAGAGTTCATGTCTTGTGAGTTCCCCATGAGCCTAAAAGGGTCCTTCCTCCAAACCTGACTGGAGTTGTACCCTGGAGTTCCAGGCTCCTGCATACTGTAGCACTACAGAGCTCCCATGCTCCTTCTTGGCTCCTCTCTGGCTGTGTTTTATTCAGAGATGTTTTCTAACTCTAAAATTTTGGCAGCATGGTTTGAGGGGGTTAGAAAGCTTTGAACAACAGTAAACAGGCTGGCAATGACTGCAAGCAATTGCTACCGGATGTCCCACACTGTAAGAGCATTCAGTTAGTGGACTCTACTCTGTATCCCTTCAGCTCTACTTGGCTAGAGCCACTTCCTGCACTCGCCGTCCTTTCGTAGACTCTGGCACGCTCCCACACATGTGATGCGTTTAAATTCCATAGTCCATATGTCATATTATTTGGATTTAATGTTCCGACTATGAAATACAGCTGCAGGAGGAGAGCTTCAGATTAGGAGGAAAAAAGATCTTTGCAAAATGATCAAACCTTAGCCCTCCCTAAAGCACCGAAAGCAAATGAAACAAAAAGCCCCTGTCTATGTTGGTGAAACGGTGTAGTTTAGAGGACTCAGCAACATTCACCAAGTGGTAGTGACGGTCTCTAAAGGAGCATACATGCTCACACCTCTCAACCCTCAAAAGCCTTTTATTGACCACTGGGAGATGCTTGGGAAGTGTTCTGAAAGGATTGCTGTGAAGGAAAACAAATTATTTTGATATTATTTCAGACTGAAAAAGAAAGATAGGTGTAAAACCAATATTCCTGTTAGGAGTCTGTAGTCCCAAGGGCCAACAAGATGGCTAAATAGATAAAGACATCTGACACCAAGCCTGAGGACTGGAGCTCAATCTCTGGAACCCATGAAGTGCAAGGAGAAAACCGATTCCTGCAAGTTGTTCTCTGACCTCCAGAAGTGTGTGCGCATGCACACACACACACACACACACACACACACACACACAGACACACAAATGTAAAATTTAAAAAATATATCTGTAGCCCCAAATGTGAACAGGATATATTTTATCTTTGAGATAACATGTAGACCCCATCCATGCACATCACATTAATGCACATATCTTTCCCATTACATACGCAAGTTAAAGATGGAGTGATATCATATGTGAAGAATCTAAGAGCAAGAAGCCGTGACCAAGATACCAGTAATGAGCCCCTCTAGAACTCCGGCTGGACTTTCCTCATACTCACTTGTATAAAAAGAAATCAGGATTCCTTCAATAAATCAAATATCACAATGTGAAGCCTGCAGTATACACCTCAGAACAGCCTACCACACCCAAAGCCAAGGAAGCCTTCAAAGGACTCAGAGTTGGAGCTAGAGCGGCAGCTCAGTGCTTAAGAATGTGCTGCTGAGTCTGGCTCCCAGCACCCACTTCATGTGCCTTATGACCGCCTTATGACTCGAGCTACAGGGGGCCTGGCATCCCCTTCTGGTCTCTACCAGTGCCCACACTCATATCGCATACACAGGGCACACACATCATTAAAAATAAAGTAAGTCTTGACAAGAACAACAAAAAATTCAAAGGCCATGCCAAGAGGACTCTGGGCAAGTAGAAGACCTACTGACTAGAGATAGGAAAATCTGAGCAGAGATTAAGAACAATAACTGCTAAAATGCAAGACACATTTTAAATATATAATTTTGTAATAATTCTAAAAGATGAAGTCTTTGGTCACCAATGGAGAATGCTAATAAGCTACTAACTTACTATATTAGAAGCAATAAATAGCAGCAAGGGAACATTTATAAACATTTATAGATTGTTTCACAGGTAGCCAGTGGGTTAGGGAACTTTTTAACGGAGTTAGTCCTCTAATTAAGTAAGGTTAAAAGGATAAATTAGACTATTTCCCCAAGTTTTGGAATTTATCAATACATTTACACAATGGACATTTATTATGGCTGTCACCCCCTGTTAAAGATTGTTATTCCCTCCAGTTCTCCCTTCCCTTCTCCTCCCTTCCCTTCCCTTTCCTTCCGTTCCGTTCCGTTCTGTTCCCTTCCCTTCCCTTCTCTCCCTCCAAACCCTCCCATTTGTTCTTTCAAATTTATGGCTTCTTCTTCTTTAGTTCTTATTATATTTATATATATTCCTGAATATATAAATACAACCTGTTAAGTGCATATAATGTAATTTGTACTCAAGTTTTTAGGGCTGACCATTTGGCATTGGAGAGCCAGTTGATGTGCTGTCCCCAGCTCTCAGCATTCCTTAGTTTTCTGTAGTTCTTTATCTAGGATTGAGGCCTCCTGAATGTTCCCAACTGCTTTGTAAAAGGTGAATTTCATAGAAGTGCTTAAATTGTGAACTGTTGCCTCAGGAATGGGGTGAACATCACTACAAAGGGAGGCATCAATCACCTTCTCCTTTTACCCTTCTGTCATACAATGAGACACTAAGAAGGTTCTCTATGGATGCCAACAGGAATAGAGTAAGATTTGTCACCAGACCCACAGACCCACAGATTAATGTTATTCTCAACTCTGCCCATAGTCACATCTTTTTGTATCAGTCAGTGGTTAATCCAGAATCTTATAACTGGTTAAAGTGCTGAGAATAAAAGCAGCAGTTGACTGCTCATCCTTAAGTGGGGGCAGCTACATCAACTCTTTCAATCTTCCGGGGCCACTGAGGAGGAGAGAGCTAAAGGAATTGAGAAGCTGGAGAACGGGAAGGATGCTGTGGGATGCTGGACTCTGGACACTGCAAGGCAGTTATACTCGTGCACTCACGGCAGCTGCTGCAACCCACACAAGACATGTACAAGATCAAGCCAGGCAGCATCCCAACATGATTGGGGGAAGGGACCTCTAGCCCCACCCCTAGCTGAGGTACCATTGGCATTTACTGGCTGTGGGGTGGTGGGGGTATGGGAAAAGGAGACGTCTTCCTTTGGGGTGGAGCCACTAATAGGTTGTGATGTTCCAGAGACGCCTCCACAATCATATACGTGTAAGTTGTGCTAACTGGACTCAGTGGGTTATTAAAAAATAAGGAGGGGTGCATGAAGGTGTGAAGGGCAACCATGTTAGGAAGCGGGGAGTGAGTGGGAGGGTTTAGGTTGGATATAATTAGGATATAGTTTAATATGCATAAAATTTTCAAAGACTATGCTTAAAAATCGATTTTGAAATATTGGAAACTAGATAAATTTTTAATGTGGATAAAAGGTGTGTATGGATTCAATGTAGTCTCTCTAATTTTTCAGAGTAAGTTTTTAAATAGGATGCATATTTTATATGAATTCAAAGAAAGATGTGTGGGGGGGTATATCTGCTTATACCACAAACCAGAAAAAGCTGGAAATAAATTTAATAGTTAAATTTTTAAAAAGGATTTTATATAAAAAATGAAAAATGCCTAGATAAATAGTATTTTTCTCTTGCTAATAATAAATTCCACAATGATAGAAGAAGGTGCATTGACATTAATGTTTAAAATTCATATATCTTTGAAAATAAAAGACAAAAATATTTGTACAAATTGTGACAGATTAATGGTTCTTGTTATTTCAGTATAACAAGAAAAATCAAAAGAACTCTAGAAATTGGGTATAAAAAGATAATTTCATAAAGCAGAGAACAGAAAAGCTAAGAAGCACGAAAATATTTAACCACCATGAGTTGTTAAAGATGGGTAAGTGAAAATAGAACACGTAATTACCATGTTTCAAAGCTCATGTAATACTGGCATCTAATGTTTTTTATAAAGGCCTGAAAATAGACCACTGTGGAAATATAAATCAGCGAGTAGTCTCTGAAGGGCAAGTTTGAGAAGGTGAATAATGCAGATGGAACTAAGTTTTAGGGTTGCAGGGTTAGCTCAGAGCACACCCTGCTTATACAGAAGACTCCAGTTCAATTTCCAGCACCCACATTAGGTAGCTCACAACTGCCTGTAATTCCACCTCCTAGGGATCCAACCCTCTTTAGGCTGTGGGCACCTGCATTCACATGTGTACATACCCACACATACGCATAACTAAAATTCAAAATAAACTCATTTTTTTACAAAAGAAATATCTAAAGCCAAGTTCATAGTCTGAGTAGTCATCACACATCCAAAATTCCAAGGACAGCATAGAAATCTGCATGCAAAAATGGAGCAGCAGCCACCATTCCTGGCTGTACATGTCGAGGCCTTTTCAAAATAGTTCTGCATCTTTGCATACTATACGCCTTCATAGTGGGGTCTACTTCCCCTTGCCTTGAGCGTTGCCTTAACTGTCATGCTTCTCTTGTGGCATGAATCAACTCAGACATGAATCATACAATGAAGTTTGTTCTCCTCTGATGCTGAGGAACTTCTTCCATTATGGGTAAGACTAGGCTCAACCCTGGAGAATGAGGGACCAGATGGGTACAGTCCCAGTTACCCCATTTGCACCAATTATGTGAATTAGGTCATTCCAAGTGGGTCAGTCTTGCAAAACCAGCACAAATCAGGGGCAGCCAGTTCTCTGTTAACCTCTTCAGCCCCCAAAAGTTATATGTCTGTTACTATATGCATTACACTTTGAGAAGTTTGAATAATAAAAGTTGAATTACTGAAAATAATCATAAACACAGACAATTCACAAAGATGTTTATTTTCAAATCATTTATATTGGTAAAGTTTGAGCAAGCTGAATACCTCATGAGAAAGAGTGCTTAATTATGTTAACTATAGGCTTGAAGATTAGAGAATTATCATATTTTATATTTAAACTGATCTTATTACATTTGTTTATTTACTTATCTAGTTGTGTGTACGTGTGTGTGTGTGCATGCACACGTGAGTGCATGTACAGACATCCCATGGCATACATATGGAGGGCACAAGACAACTTGCAAGGGCCCATTCTTTGCATACACTATGTAGATCTTGTGAATCAAACTCAGGTCATCAAGCTTGGTGGCAATCACCTTTGCCTACTGAGATTTCTAACCAGTCTGACAAAACTATTAAAATCCAGAACTTTGAGATGGGTTTAATCACAGGAGCCTGTGATTCCAGCCTGCGTGAGGCAGAAGTGGAGAATCTTCCATGTATTTGAAGCCAGTCTGGACTATACGACAGATCTTGGCCTCTCCTGTCTCCTGCCTAGAACAAAGATGTTCCCTCATCTACAGCAGACCCCAAATGTAAAATGATTCAAATGGGTCAGAAATGGCATCAGGAAATGTTTGCTTTTGGGAAGCTGCCCAATATCCAGGCTCAGGCAAATCTGAGCCTACAAAATCACAGCAGATAAGAAAGGATAAAGATAGATCCCGTGAAGCAGCTAATAACTCCCAAGTTGTCTGCCTTTCATAAACTTGGTGACTCTACTCCATGAGCCCTAAGAGGAGGAGAGTGCCAGCAAGAGACAGAGGTAGGTGGGACTGAAACCCAAACCAGGCCAATTAGAAAAATCACTTGCTTTGACAGATGCCAAAGACCAAGCATCTAAAAGCCAAATACATGGTGATGAATTGGGCTCTTGACTATATCCATCTTTCCCCTAAATCACATAATCACTAAACGACTACATTGTGCAGGACTGGTCTAAGATAAGAGACTGTGGTTAGCTACCTCATCCCCAGCAAAGAAGGAATCCTAAGAGCAAGAGCTCTCATCTGAACACGTTAGATGGAGAGTCTCAGCAGCCACCTCGGTCTCACTCCATCACAGCCCAGTGCCTCTGCAGCCTCCCTCATACTCGCTAAATATTTCACACATGAAGTAATGGAACAGAGCCGGGGGCGGTGTGCTAGCCTTCGGGTTCCCATTTAAATTTACAGCTCGCTGCTTGAAGAGTCCCCCGGCTCTGGCTAAGGTGGTGATTATGCTGTCCATCAATTACCTTGCATTTCAGCACAATATTTGGGGCCCCTTTCCACTCCCTCATAACAGAGAGCTGTTTAACTCAACACACGCATGCATGGAGGTTCTAGGACGTGTGTCACCCAGATGTGTCTGCCACAATGTGTTCCTTGTACTGAAAGAATTACCAGAAATATCCTTCGTGCTAGTAAACTTCTGCAGCAGAGACCGGTTGCTCGCCACAGGACCACTTTTTCATCAACTGTCTCGGGATTAACTGTCCTGTCTGCACGTCACATCCATCGTGACACTGAACGTCACAAGCTAGTGAATCTTTCTTGGATGGTTTTCCAATGAAAGCTGCTTTTAGAGACTCCTCACTTCTGAGTGTGGAAGCCCTCTCTGAACTCTGCAGATGGCAGTGATAACAGAGAGGGAAGACAGTGGCATACACTAATATCTTCTCACCCTTTTTAAACCTGAAATTTGAATGAAATGCACAACTGTGAACAGACGGGGGAGAAGTCAGGTCAAACCCATACAAACTGGGCTGCAGAGATGGCTCAGTGAGTAGGGGCACTTGGTGCCAAGTACACTGACCTGGTGACTGCTAGAACCCGCATGGTGGAAGGAGAGAGCCAACTCCCATAAACTTTCCCGGTCCTCCACATGCACGCCATGACACGAATGCACACATACACACAAACACACGCATTCATGCACTATTTTCACAACCTAATACCTGCAAATTAGTATGTTTCAACCTAATCTGTTAGGACACCTATCTCTCTTTCATGTTGTATGACAGCTTTAGAGAGGGGGAAATAGGGGTTGAGGAAACTCTAACATGCCTCGAACACTAGAGGTTTCTGGTGTTTTCATGAGAAGGAGGACTCCCCGTGGGATTTGAGAATCAGTTATATGGCATTTTATGGCATTAGCCTGCTAGGATATTCAAGGTAGAAATAGGACTCCCATGGTAACAGTGGAGATGAAAGGAAATAGCCTTCAAATTTAGCTTATAGTGAAGACTTACGTCATTTATGTGACTATAGCAATTACCCATACTGATCTTCTTTGATTTTTTTTTATAAAAATCCAATCTTGTTTGATTTCATATAGCCTTAAATCCAAAGATAAGTAGTTTTATTACTTTCCTTTTCAGTTATTTGTTGTATAGGCGTTTGTGCACAAGACACAGTGAACATCTGGAGGTCAGAGGACAATTTGAGGGAACCAGTTTTCTCTTTCCACCTTCTGGGTCCCAGGGAATGAACTAGTTGTCAGGCTTGGTGGCAGCCCCTGTACCCACCGAGCCATCACACTAGTGCCTACAGACAGATTGAGGGCTGTCAAGTATTTATGCTAAGCTCTGAAATAAGGTGGCAAGATGAGAATTGTTTGCAGGTGAAAGCTTAGAATAAAAGACAAAAAACAGCATGTTTTTACCTTTCCGCTTCATTTTCTCTACCAGCTTCTTCCTTGGCTTTACCTGGTTCTGTTTTCAGGGAAGGCTCTTGAATGTTCATCTGTAATCATAGCCACCCATGACAGGCCAGACAAGGAACTAGGAGAACTCTGTGAGTAGGATGTCGGAGGTGAGCCAATATCAGGTTACCCTATCCCTGACCAAGCCCTGCTCTGGTCTGGTTACATCTAGCACTAGGAGCCCAGGAAGGAAAGCAAACACTTGGGTTCAGCTTCCTGCCAGGGCAGAACTGCCTTCTGGCCACTGCTGGGAGAGATTGCTCTGGAAGGCTGTGGTTCAGCCAGTTTAACCAGCTCCACTTGAGGGAACCCCCCACCTCAGGAGTAAGGACCAGAGAAGGCAGAGCCACTTTGAGTTCAGGGGTAGGTTGGTCATCAAGTGCCAGCCTCATGTGTCTCACCAGAGTAATGCAGTAAGTTGTCTCCATAGGATGCTCAGACATCCACCCGCGCAGTGTGCATTAGCCCATCCATCCCAGCCTCATCAGGCCCCTTCGCCCAGATGAATGTAGAAAAAAAACCCTGCACTATAGTGCTTGGCAGACTTCGCCTGTTTTTTGGCTGTAACAATTCATGGGAGAGTGTGAATCAGTCAGCCAGATGGGAGGGGAAGGAAAACAGGGATTGATCCACCCTGAAAAAATATTGGGGCTGGAGAGTTGAAATATTTATAACCAGGGCTCGGTGTCTGTGGAGCGAGGCCAGTGGGTTTCACAAGCGGGCAGGACTGTACACAGTCATGACCCACCCTCCTGGGCAACCGCTGTCCTAAGCAGTGATAGGAACCACCTGACTGCCAGAGCACCCTTTATCAAGCCGAGGGACTGTCGTGAGAATGCTGAATGCTGAGGAACTGGATTCCTGGCTTGCAACAGCATTTGGTGCAATCATTTATAGCAGTAAATAAATGTTAGGAAAGCTCACAGGGAAGCCAGTATCTAAATGCCTAAGCATGACAGGCTTGTGTTAGGGCCAGGCATGCATTTCTGGCAGTGTGAATACGCTTCTGCTCACAGTGTCTTTTTTTAGATGACTTTGAAAAACAATGTCATCACTGGGATACTGCAAACCAGAACAAGTTTTGTCTTTCTTCTTTTTCTTTTGATGGAAGGGGAAAAGAGGCATTGGTACACATGCCATCTGAGAGGAAAGGGATTTGTTCATTGAAAAGCGCCCAGAACACCCTTCTGGAAGGTTTTACTATTGAAATAAACTTTATCATTGTTAATTGTATCACCATTTATGGACTGAAAACGTTTGTTTTGATAGCAAGCCTATACCTTTAGATATGTTTTCTGAAGTTCTAATCTTAAGAAACACTAACATTTAAGCCTCCATTATTCTAGATGCTCCGTTAGAAACGTCACAAAGGAGAGGGAAACTTTATAGTCATATATATGTTGAATATTGGGAGCTGATTCCCTTCCCAAACTCTTCTGGACCACATCTTTCTCCTCCTGCAGTGTTTTCTGTACTACTAAACTTTTAGCCATTTCTAGAAGCCAGGCTAGCAAAATTCATCCTTGTTCCCCAACCCCCAATTCCTTTCTCATCTGCTCACATCCATGCAGTAACTTAATTCTTCAATTGCTCTCAAATACATCACTGCTACTGCTTTCTCTGTTTATCTCCTGGACACCTTTCACCAGAGTTAAACCAAGAACCCCTCATAGCTTTCTCAGACTCAGCCATCCCATTTCCAATCAATTTTCTGTTCATTCTCATCTTCAAAATAGTTCTAATGCTCCCAGAGGGTTAAGGATGAGATTCACAGCCTTGATGTGCTACCCAAACCACCCGTGTCCCTAGTTTTTGATACTGTATAAGTATCCATGTGGTATCCACAGTTCTCATGACCCTAGTTTTACAGATAAGATATGGAGCATCCATGTGGTACCCAAAGCACTCGTGACCTGTACCATCATTCCTCCCCCCATCCTTGTATCCAGTGTCTTTTGCATGTTTCCTCTACCAGCCACCATGGAAGAGTTATAGTTGTCTAACATGCCATACTGACTACCTTCATGCCTTTGGCCTCCTCTCCCTAGAAAACACTTCTTCCCTCTTTCCCTGCCCAATCTGAAACATTTACCTGTGGACTCCTACTTGTCTCTTAGGACTCCATCCAAGCCTTGGTTCCACACAGGCGCCTTATCTGGTAGATTCTTGCCCTCTGTATGTTCTCTGGGTACAGTTAGGGTTGATTTCATACGTCACCTTGACTAGGTATTATAGGGTGTCCAGATATTTGGTTACATGATACTCTAGGTGTGGCTGTGGGAATTTTCCTGGGTATATTTCACCTAGCATATGTAAAGTGAGCACAATACCCCCCTCGTGTGCAGGCCTTACCCCATCTGTTGACTGTCTAATTAGAGCAACCATAGAGAACAGGAGAGGATTTTCTCTCAGTGATTGCTGTCTAGGCTTCAGATTCAGACTGGAGGTAGATCACTTGCTGACTGCAGATCACTAGACTGCTCAAATTCCATAGTCAAGTGCCCCAGCTATAATCCCTCCATCTATATATATGTATAATGTACACATGTGCATAAACATATGCATAGAAACAATGGACTATTGATTCTGCAAAACATAGATCTCTATATGCTAGCATATATTTAAAGGCCTACACTAATAATAAATATTTCCACTCCTATGGAACTCTGACTGACTGTGCTACATTTCCTACCATCCCATGAACCTGCCCAATTCATATTCATCTGCATTCATTGGTCCTTATGTTGGTCACTAGGAGGGAAGTCCTTCCTCAAAAAAAATCCAACTCCAGACAACAACCTCTGACCTCATGACACATTTGTACATGAAATTTATTTTTGTTCCATTTTGGGTACTATATATTTTTGAGTTATCTAACTTTTATGGGTATATATCTAGTTCCCTCGATAATTATACTTTAAGATACTTAATAATGGGACAAGAAATTCATTTTGTTCCTTTCTCCTTCAAACTTTTGGGATTCATTAGTGCATAGAACATGTAATCAATTCATGCTACATCACTTTACATAGTTATGATTAGAACAAGCCTAATAACTGAAGAAGACTACCTAGTGTATCAAATACAATTTCTGTTCAAAAGAATAAATTATTTCAAATGAGGTCATAAACTAAATGATAAATACATAATTGTGAACAGAATTTACTTTCAGTTGGCATATGAAAATGAAATCCTGAGTATTAACAGACTTAAAATATTTCTAAGTCCCTATGGGAAATATGAGGATACTCAGCTTGGGAAACCAGGTTCCAGTCAAGACTGGAATAAAATCAAGTTTTATATATTTCAAATCAATTACTATGTTAGAGAGCTATCATCCATTTACTGCCTAAAAAAACTGAAATAAAAATAAAATAAAAAATCACCAAATATTAGAAATATGTCAACAATAATATTATCACAGTAAATTAAGTGAGTTAAACTCTTAGTAGAACTACTTCACACTAGATCACAAAGAGACACATGTTTTAAAAAGTGATTATAAAAGGTCTGTTCATGCTGAGTGGTGGTGGCACATGCCTTTAATCCCAGCACTTGGGATTAAATTTCTCTTGAATTTGAGGTCAGCCTGGTCTACAGAGCAGGGTCCAGGACAGGCTCCAAAGTTACAGAAAAACAAAATCTTGAACAACCAAAAAGAAAAAAGTTTTGTTCACTATCATAGACCAAACTCATGCTAAGCGATAGAAAGATTAACTATTAAGAGAGATTCAGATATACAAAGCAAATGTTAGCTTGTATTGTGTGTCAATTTTTTGTTTGTTTTTGTTTTTTGAGACAGGGGTTTCTCTGTGTAGCTTTGGTACCTGTCCTAGAACTAGCTCTTTCTTGTAGACAAGGTTGGCCTCAAATTCATAGAGATCTGCCTGCCTCTGCCTCCCAAGTGCTGGGATTAAAGGTGTGTACCACCACCACCAGTTGTGTGTCAATTTGGAACAAGCTAGAGTCTTCAAAAAGCAAGGAGCCTCAGTTGAGTAAATGCTTACATGAGATCCAGCTGTAAGGTATTTTCTCAATTAGAAATCAATGGGGGAGGAGCCAGCCCATGGTGTGTGGTGCCATCCCTGGCCTGGTGGTTCTGGGATCTGTTAGAAAGTAGACTGAGGAAGCCAGGAGAAAAAAGCCAGTAAGCAGCACCCTTCCATGGCCTCTACATCAGCTTCTGCCTCCAGGATCCGGTCCTGTTTGAGTTCCTGTCCTGACTTCCTTTGGTGATGAACAGCAATGTGGAAATGTGAGTTGGATAAACCCTTTCTTCCCAACTAGCTTTTTCTGGTGTTTCATTAAGAACAAAAAAAAGAAACCCTAAGACAAATTAGCACCAGCATATAGGGAGTGTTGCTGTGACGGACCTGACCATGTTTTGGGGAGGACTGTGTAAGGACTGTGAAACTTTGGGGTGGAAGAATCATTGAGTGTTAGGCACTCAGTGGGGTGTTCTTTAGGAGCGTGGAAGGTAAGAATGTTAAGAGCAGTGTAGAGTGATGTGCACAGCTTCAGAGAGAGGTTTCAAGACTCTTATCGGAGCCATTTATTGTTCTGAATTAAGAGCCTGTAGTTCTGGTTAGCTGGGGCTGAAGAATTGGCTGTAGTTAACAAGACACCAGAACTACTGAAGCAAAATTTTTACTCTGCTGGGATATTTGATGCTGGTCGCCTGGAGTTAAGAAATTGGCAGTGATTAAGAAGAGACCAGCACCACTGAGTTGAAATCTTCTGGGACGTGTTTCCTGAGAGCACAGAGAAGCTGTGTTCCAGAGGTGGCCAAGGTTGTGCCTCATACTGGTAGCTGGACTTGGTAAATGTGTAAGCATCACCCAAATGGTACTGGTTTTGAAGGCAGGAAGGGGTCATGGAGAACAACTGAGGTTTGGCCCTGTGAGAGACCAGTAAAAGCCAGTGGTGAAGGTGCAGCCTCGGTGGTAGCTGAAGGCCCAGGACTGAAGGGGTCATGCAGGGAAGTTGAGGTTTGGCACCATGAGGAGAGTGTATTGCTGAAAATGCAGCCCGGTTGCAGCAGAAGACCCCAGGTTTTGGAGATGCCAGTACTATGGGATGACCACCACCAGCAGCAGCAGCAGTGGAGTGGGGTCAGCTGGAGCCTAGAAGACAAGTCGCGTGTGCTGAAGAGGACGGAGCTGGGGCAGTGACCCAAGCCCTTCGCAGGAGTCCAGAAAAGTGTGAGTGGATCCCAGGCATTAAATGGTTGGAATTTTGTTTTGCTTTGATTTGATTATGTCTGTGCCCTGATTTTTTCCTCTTGAAGTAAGAAAGTATTTTACTGGAGCCCACAGTTGAGAAACTTTGAATTTTAAAATAAGACTTTGATTTCTAAAGAGATTGGCTATTTTTAAGGGAATGAAATTTTAATATGTGTTTGAATTTGTAAAGATTGCAGGATTTTAAAAGTTATTCAAGATCTTGGGGATGAATAAGAAAGGAAGGGTGGTGGGTTAATAGCGTTGTGTTTGTGTCAAATTGGCAAAGGGTCAGTTATACTGGCTGGTTTTGTGTTTCAGCTTTGACACAAGCTAGAGACATCAGAGAGGAAGGAGCCTCAGTTGAGAAAATGCCTCCATGAGATCTCAAATAGTGATCAGTCCATTGTAGGTGGCACCATCCCTGGGCTGGTGGTCCTAGTGTCTATAAGAAAACAGGCTGAGCAACCAGGGGAAGTAAGCAGTACCCCTTCATGGCCTCTGCATCAGCTCCTGCCTCCAGTACCTGCCCTGTTTGAGTTTCTGCCCAGACTTCCGTTGGTGATGAACAGCAATGTGGAAGTAAAAGCTGTCCTTCCCAACTTATGTTTTGGTCATGGTGTTTCAGCGAAGCAATAGAAAGCCTAACTAAGACAAAATACAAGTAGAAACAATGATGGTCTCGAAGTAAAATTTAAGGAAGCAGTGCACTGACAAGAAGCAACTTATAATAAAACAGAAATTGTGTTTATTTGTAGACTTTTTCATGAAGAATATAATTTATTTAACATTATTCTTGAGTAGTATTAACTGAGAATATTCATTAAAATTAATGAGTATGCTTATTTATCTTACCGGGATTTTACAGCATTAAGTGTTTTTTAAAAAAAAAATCACATACATCACTTAACTCAGGACCTGCCAACTCAAGAGTTACGCTCAAGAATTGTTGATTGCTCTTGGTATTTGTATTACTGGCAATACTGACCACATGTTTATCATTAATATTGGTGTTTCAGGGTACCAAGTATATAATAGAAAAGTATTTAAAAATTTATAGAACTATAGTTAAGTGCGCAATGAGTAGAGTGTGTATGTGTGTGTGCGCACGCATACATGTTTCTGTAAGAGTGGGTATAATCGAGGGAATCTGTGGGTGTGCGTGTGGAAGTAGTGTAGGCGTGTATATATGCTCATGCAAGCAGATATGTGTGTGAGCATATGTGCACACAAAAGCAAAAGGAGGATGTCAAGTGCCTTTCTCTATAATTCTCTGCAATAATCCCTTAAGGCAGGGTTTCCCACAGGACATGGAGCTATAGTGGCACCCAGAAGGCAGCAAGCCCCGGTGGTTCTGTCTCAGTCTCTCTCTGCCCCAGCACTGGGCTTCCAGGTATGCACAGCCATACCCAGCTCTCTTTATGTGGATGGCAGCTGAACTCACGTCTCATGCTTGTGTGCAGCAAGCGCTCTTACCCACTGAGCCAATCCCCAGCTTTAGAGTGAGTAAGTTCACACACATTTTGGTTATTAAAGCATCAAATGAGAAACGAGAAAAGAAGAGGGAGCAAGGGTAAGAGAAAGGGGTGGAGGAACGTGCAAGGGAGACAGAAGTTCAATCTGAATGAAAATGGCTTTATGTGTTGTTCTGTGTATGTGGGTACGGTTAAAAAACAAATTCCCTTGGAGGTGGTAGCACATGCCTTTAAACCCAGCACTTCAGAGGCAGAGGCAGGAAGATCTCTGATCTACAGAGTGAGTTCCAGGACAGCCAGGGCTACACAGAAAAACCCTGTCTTGAAAAAAGCAAAAACCTCAGCACCCCTCAAAGATAAAAATGGCCAACAAATTAGGAAACGAAAGAAACAATCTCAGCACAATGAATGTCATCTATGAAAAGCCCACATGTGAAATTGTAGCCAGTGATGAAAGCTAAGAATTTTAAGAATTTCTCCTTTAAGATAAGAAACTGGGATGGGACTCCTCTCTTCATCATGTCTGTTCAGTATACTTTGGAATGTCCCAGTCAGGACAAATGAACTTGAAAATAAATGATAAAAGTCATCCAGATTGGAAATAAAATAAAAATATCTATGTTCTTTCTTTTTTTTTTTTTTTTTTTTTTTGGTTTTTCGAGACAGGGTTTCCCTGTAGTTTCTAGAGCCTGTCCTGGAACTAGCTCTTGTATACCAGGCTGGCCTCGAACTCAGAGATCCGCCTGCCTCTGCCTCCCGACTGCTGGGATTAAAGGCGTGCGCCACCACCACCCGGCTACTATGTTCTTTTTCAAATTACATCTTAAGTATAAATAAAATATAATTACACAAAAACTGTTTTAACTCATAAAAACTAGGCAAGGTGCAAGACGAAGAATCAGCATGGAAAAGGCAGGTGGATATCTACAGCGTAACAACAAATGGAATTAGGAAAATAATCCTGTTTATACTAGAACCAGAGAGATAAACACGGAAGGCTTGAGCGGTGGCCTCAGGTGAAGGTGCTTGCTACCAAGCCAAGCTTCCTGCCTTGGTCTCTGAAACCCACACAGTGGAAAAACAGAGCAGACTCCTGCGGTTTGTTCTCTGACTTCTGCACTTATTCTGGGGTTGCATGTGCACATGGGCACACACATAGTCATAGACATATGGATGACAGACAGACAGACGGGCAGGCAGGCAGGCAGGCAGGCAGACAGTTGTTAAAACAGCTCGAGAAATAAAAGTAGCATGTAATGTATGACCTGGGAATCCCACTTCTGACTGGCTCTCCAACAAACTGAATTTGGACACCACTGGTACCAGCACTCTCGTTTATTACTGCAGCCAAAGGGCACGCGGAAGAGTAAAAGGGTTCTGAGGATGAGAAAGGGGGCAGAGCGGGGAGGGGAGAATAAGGTGTCTACTTGGTGGGCAAAGACAAACAATGCGTTAATGTGCACATGGAAAGTCCATCATGAAACGCCCTTTAATAAATTAAGAAATAAATAAGGGGACTGGAGAGATGGCTCAGGGGTTACGAACATGTATTGCCCTTGTAGAAGGCAAGACTTTGGTTCCCAGCCCCCATGTTGAGTGGGCCCACAGTTACCTGGAACTCCAGTTCCAGAGGAAACCCTTATCCTCTGGCCTCTGAAGGAATATGTATTCATGTACCCATTCCCACACCATGTACACACACACACACTTTCAAAATAAAACAACGTATGTTTGTATATACTTTTAGAAAATCCTACGCAGCCAAAGGTGATGCATCGTTCAGGCCTAGGCTTTCCTGTGGAAGTCCACACCCCTTCCAGGTCACTTAGCCATCTGACTCCCACGTGGAGGAGTTCATGGCCCAAAGGCAGGAAACAAACTGCCGGAAATGTCTCGGAAATGAAGGAGACTAGGGGCCCTGAGTGGAAGAGTGCGTGGCCCGGAGGAGAAAGTGCACTCACTCATCTGATGGCTCTGGAAGCCAAGCCAGGGGTGGGCCGAGTGACTCAGCATTTTATAAAGATTGGGCAAGACCCTGATAAGCACATACTTTGTTTCTCCTAACCATCTCCCTAAAATAGGAGGACAATAATTTACCCACCTAATTCCTAATTAAGAATGACAGAACTGGGACAATGGGGGCCCGTAAATTGAGTAGAAAGAAACCGATAGTTATCCCACGTTAAATATAACAAGCGACAGGCTCAGATAAGAGAACAGTGTGTAGAGTCTTCAGTCAGAAATTGTTGCCCTCTTAAAAAAATAAGAACACACTGCTCTCCTAGACAGAATTCCCCAGTGTGTCTCAACGTAGTCACCACAGGCATACACGGTTGGAAGGTAACAACTGAAACACGGGACAGAAGCAATGGGAGAGAAGGCACAACTCATTGCCGAAGAGAATTCTTTCTAATAAAAGCTTTCCCATTCGAAATAGGTTTCAGTCAGGAATGGGCCCTCCGTCCCTCCCTGTAGTATGCATTCTTGGTAGCTCAGTTCAGGACATTGCCAATCCATTACACATTTGTTTTATGTGCTTTCAAGTAGGGCTGCAGTTCGCCTCTGGCCAGAGAAACTCTATAAAGCTACTAGGGGAATAAGAAGCTCAGACAGGTCGTCTCCCAGGCTTGGAAGCCAAGCCTGGCTTCAGCTCGAAGCGTTCAGAGAGGTGGGGGCGGGTGAGAACCACAGCCATCATCATAGCATCTTTGAGTTTAGGTGATGAGAAAAGATGAAGTAACTACACGCAGACCCTTGGGTCAACTTGTTAGGACACACTAAAGGCTAGGAAAATGGCCTCAGTCACGCAAAGTTGGCAAGCAGGTAGCCCCACGTTTGATCCCCAGAACCCATGTAAAAAAAATGTTTAAATTTGAGTGTGGGTAGCATGCGGTACCTATCATTTACGCACTGGGGAGGCAGAAGGATTCCCTGGGGCTCATGGGTCAGAGAGCCCTGAAGAAATAAGGTTGATAGTATCCTAAGGAATGAAAATCATAGCTGATCTCTGGCTCCACGTGAACACACATTGTGCACACAACATGAGAGCGTGCATGCATATGCACACACATACCACACAAATAATTTACACTAGGTTTTGTTTTTTTTTTTTAATCCAAGTAGCACTAGGAATAAGTTTGATGCTGGTTGAAGTTTGTCCTCGCCTATGTGGACACCAGTCCCCTCCCCTAAGTCCTAACAAGAGCAAAAGGGGTGAAGAGAAGCAGGGAGGAGCTTGCAGACTCTGGGGCTCTTCTTTCACCACTGGGATCCAGTTCCTCCATCCTTTCTTTGTGCTCCTCTGTCCCACTGCCCCACCTTACAGGTTAGTCTAAATCTTCCAGGATCTGGCCCTTTGTATATCCAGCCCTGGCCACAAGGTTTTTGGATGAGTTTGAATATTAGAGACTGCCCTGGAAAAGTCTTTCCCTAGTCCCTTCAACACTCAGAACTCACTCAATCATCTCTCTTCTATACTCCTCACTGAGCCAGGAATTGAACGTGCGCCTTCAATTCAATGCTATATTAAAAAAACATGTTCCCGAGTGGTTCATAATTGTTCTCAGACACAGCCTCATTTCACATAAACGGTTAGATTTCTAAAAGGAATGTTTCTACTCCTTTTCCCCTCCCGTGCAAGAACGCACAGCTTCCTCTCTAAACACCCCACTAGACACCCGTTAATCCACGCTTGTACTTAGAACAAGGACCGGAGAAGTTTTTAAAAGGCCAAAACATAAATCTATCTCTTTTTACAAAACCTCATTTTAAATGTCCTCCTTTTAAGATGGCCTCTATTGGTTGAGCGTGGTGGCTCAATCTTTAATCCCAGCACTCAGAAGGCGGAGGCAGGAGGATTACCACAAGTTTTAATCAAGTCCACCCCAGTCCCACAGAGGTCCCTTCTCAACGATTCTAGGGGAGATATCTCAACCACATGCAAGCCCGAAGACCCAAGTTTGGATAATCGGGATTCTAGTTAAAGTTTGAGTGTGGTGGCATGCCTCTGTAATCCCCGTGACAACAAGATGGCAGGGCAGACAGGTAGATTGCTACAAGCTCACTCTCCAGCCAGCCAACCAGACAGCTTGGAAAAGTTCCAGGCCATGGGAGGCCCTGTGGGATAGTCCTGTCCTATAATCTCCACGTAACATGACACAACACTATTCATGCACAGCCTTGCGCATACAGACACACATGAGCACAGTAAACAAATGACCCTATTAAAAGTCATCTTTATGTCATCACAGCACTTTATGGTTGAGCAGTGGATAGAAATGTTAGAAAATAAACTCTACTGCAAAGCTATGCCATATTCTATAATGACTTTGTTCTTGAAAACTCAACAATATCTAGGGCCAGGCCACATAAATCAGTTAGCAGTTGCCTGGATTCCCAGGGACAGTGTAGCTATGTAAACACCTCTGCAGAACTTGGTCCTTGTATTGCCTTTAGCTACAGAGAAACTAGAAAATAAAAGGACATAGAGTTGACAGATGATAGAAAATTCAAAAGATTGGGTTAGCGCAGCCCTGAAAGCCTCAAAGGAAAACGAAATGCTTTTCAACTTTGATGGCGCAGCATCCAATAAGCTACTTAAAGTCATAGCTGTGGTTTCATGTCACGTACCAGCATGCTGCATGTAGTCTTTGTTCTCTGTTAACTGCGGTGGCTGAGATGGGAAGGCCATCTGCTGGAAGGCCAGCAATTCTCAGAAAGCACCACACTGGCCTGGTGATAGCAAGAAGAGATCCACTCTCAGACAACCAGATTTACTAAATGTCTATCACTTTCACACCAAAGGAAAACAAAAGCATTTACATTGGACTATTCTTAGTCTGGCACTATGTATGGCCTTTCCTGGAGAGACTAACAAATGGTTATTTACCCCAAACACTGCACTCAGAACAGACTAAAGAAAAGAATGTTATTGGAGTCTAGCTTGTGAAGCAAGGAGTTAACTCATGTTATTTACATGAGCGCGGGTAAGGGACTCCCTGTAAGAGCAATATGTAGGTGGCTACAGTACTGTCAGCAACCAATAGTGGCCATAAATACTCAGGGAGGGACAGGACTTCATAAGCTCCTTCTCTTCCCAATGATGGAATTTTAATAGAGCCAATAGTGTGCCGGTCTCCTGGAGTCATCGCAAGTGCTCTGAGTCCAAGGGAGTAGCAGTCATGCATGCCATGCCAAGGACAGTTCCATAACAGCCCTCTGGAGCAACAGTTAGCTGACCAAATTACCAAAACCCAAAGTGAGCCTTAAAAGACCACCTCAGGTAATATATCAGCCAGGAGCCGTGCAGAAGGCAACAGTGACTGGCCAGCAAGCCTTCTGCTCTATGGGTCAGATAGCCTTTCTTTACCTCACTTAATAAAATGTTCACATCTTTGGCCTTGGGTTGTAATTTTTCACTCCAAAGCACCCACTCTGAATGTCTTCCTATTGTTAATTCAGGAGCACTGGCTGTTGCTCTGATTGTGCCTGCAAAGGCTCCATCCTACCACTGACTGATCCTTGACAACAGTCTTTCCCCAGCGTCTGGGCCCCTGTCACAGTGCACACCTCACCTTTTCCAAAAGTGCCGTGAGACTGTAAGATTTGGGTGGAAGGCACCATGGCGCATTCACAAATGCATCCCAGCACCCGTCATAAGACACGGAATATGGCTAGTACTGAAGGCTTTGAGTGATGTCGCATGGGTCAATGATACTCCACAGCCATGAGGAGCCAGATGAGTGAAGTGCATGAGAGAATCACCTGCCACGGTTTCTGTCTCATTTAACTTTGCAGAGATTCCTGATGAAGCTGCTTTTGATGCCCTGCAGACAAAATCGTACAAAATTGGCCCCATAAATGCTCCATCATCAAGAAGAAGAGGGACTTCCAAGGTCCTGTCCTTCTTGAGTATTTATAGACAGTTATTAGTTGCTGATGGAGAGGTTTATAAGGCCCTAACTCCTCCCTGAGGGGATCTAAGCAGTTAATGGTGGCTGGCAGAGACAGTTTCTTCAGAGGTGTAGCCATTTGTAAGTTGCTTATGGTCTTACAGGTAAGCCCAATTAAACTCGTGGGTTCACAATCCAAATTTAGCCAAACGAAGGTGGGATCATTTCTTTATAGTCTGTCCTTGCTGCCATACCCTTCATCTGTGTATCAGAGAGGATCCATGAGTCACATTGCAGAAGCCTGAGGTGAGCCAGCTCCCTGAAACTTACTGCTCTAATGGTGAGCATATCCCATTATTCAGTCACCTAGATCTGTGTCTCGATCCGACTTGTATATTTCTTGTTAGCATGTATGTGTGCATGTGTGTATTTGTATGCTCCTGTGTACTTGTTTTTGTTTGTGCCTGTCTATACATATCTGTGAAGACCAGAGTCTTCCTCTGCCACTCTCCATTATATTTTTTGAGACAGGATCTCTCACCGGATCTCACGAGCTTGGCTAGACTGACTGATCAGTGAGCTCTAGGAATGCCTGTTTCTGCCTTCCCAGAACTGTTATTACTGGCCTATACCATCGAGTGTTACTTTTTTTTTCACTCTCACACCTGATAAGACTATGGCAGCACATTCTTATGCAGCAGGACATTCTCCAAAGGCAGAGCCTTCCTTTGGTGATAGACTTCACTCCATTGTAAACTTCCTTTTTCTCATCTGCGAAGTTTCCATAGAAGCACCTAGTTGTATATGTGTGCGTGTGTGCATATATATGTGCACATACATATATAAGTGTGTATAATACTGGGTTACATAACCATTTTCATGCAAATACATAATCTTGTGAGACTGGGAAGACAGCATGAGGACTTACATTGAGATCCCCAGCATCCATGTAACTGTATGGTGGCATGTGCCTGTAGTCTTTGGAAGACAGCAGGATCCCTGGAGCTCCCTGGATAGCTAATATTGCTGAGTCAGTGAGCTCCAGGCTCAGCGAGAAACCCTGTCTCAAAAATTCAGGTAAAGAAAAACAATTCAGGTAAGGATGATATAGAAAAATAACCCAAATTGACTTCTGTTCTCCACAGGCACACACATACCTGTACCTGAATATGTACACATGCATCTACCACATACACATGTACGTGTGTGCGTGCACACACATGTTAAATGCTAAATGTCTACTCTTTGAGCATATTCCCCATCATACCCTATCTTCTCCTTTCTCATCTCTCCCCTCCCGTTATGCCTCTTTGTTTCTCTAGACAGTTCCCACCTACTTTCTTGTTATTGTGCTTTTATGGTTTTAGATAGCTATATAAAATCTAGGGCTCAGAAACTAAAAGTAAACCAAACATATGACCCAGAGATAGCACTCCTGTGGAGTTCCCCAAAGCGTTCTAAGGTGATGTATCACATAGATCCTTGCACAGCCAAGCATATCCAGCACTAGTCACACATTCTAAGGAGCTAGAGACCTCAGCTCAGTGTGTCTGTGTGGCCATTCAAGTTACACACATGGCAGTTTTATCTAGAGGTGAAATTCTATGAAGTCAATGCCAGACACTGGGCCCCTATTGAGAATTCATTCGTGGTTGAATTTCTGTTTTCTACGGTGGCCTTAAGTTGGAATAAAACAATTCATAGGAAATGAGGAAATCGATGGGATGTCAGTAGAGAGCAGAGCGGAGAGTCAGGAGACACTGAAGTCTTTGCTTCCCACCACTCTCCCTCTTTGGTACCTTGGACACCCACTGGGATGCAGAACAGGGTCCTCCTGTGTTCAGGAGCTGGTGTTAGTAGGGTGTCCCACCAACCAGATGTTCAGAGTTTAGAACCTTACCTTGTGTTCTTTTCTGAAACCCAACAGAAATCTGCCCCTTGGAGGTATGCTATGAGGTCTAAAATATCTTCCTAAAGTAATAAATAATGTGGCCTGTAATCAGTGGTCCTAACAGGGAAATCACAGCCACGAAAATTAGGAGCAGATGCTTAGCCACAGTAACGGTAGCTGTCGACAGCAGAAACGCCACGTATGCGGCAGCCTGCCTCTAATGGGCCCTTCTGCAGGCGGAGGTCTGTTAGGGACCTGCACTGAAAAGAGCTTGCAAAGTCTCCACCCATACATTCAACACCCCTGAGACTATAACATTCCCGAGTCCAGTAGGCCACTTGCTATAATGTTATACTCAAGAATAAGGAGTTTATTAAAAAAAAAAAGAGATGGGTAGTTTAATTTATTTTTTTAAAGAAGAGGTATTTGGAGGGCAAACATTAAAACTACAGGTCACTGGCTCTTTCACGGTAACCCCATCTCTACATGGCAGATGGCATCATGATTGCATCAAATCCAGAGCGGAGGTGGGGGTGGGGGTGGGGGGATATTATATGACAGGATGGTTCATCTTGACTGCCGAATGGATTGGGTCTGGAATCAACTAAAAGGCACACCGCTGGGTAGCTCTTGTAGGCATTTCCAGAAAAGGGTTCACTAAGGAAAGTCCTCTCCCAAGGTAGGCAGCGCCTCCCAGGAGGCAACACAAATATAAAGAGGTGCAAAGAAAGATCAGGTCTGTCTCCTGCCTCCACTTACTGCTGGTGAATGTGTCTGTCCACTGACGACGATGCTGCTGTCAACCTTGGCTAACATCCAGCTCCAGATTCTTGGGCCCTTCAGCAGACCGAAGACCCGTGGCTCCACAGGAGTCTTCCAGGCCTTCGTCACCACATTAAGACTGCTGAGATGTTCAGTCACACGGGCCAAGTAGCTACAGGCTCTCAGCCTCTTCAGAATGCAGGCACCTCTGTTGGACTGCCCAGCCTTTTCGTGTAAGCTGATCTAACATAGCCCCCTTTATGATAGACATATACCCCAGAGGTTTTATTCTAGAAAATCCTATCTAAAACACCTGATACTAAGGGGCAGGAACAGATTTTACTCCAAATTTTAAAAGCTTCACTGCTAGTATTGGTAGAATGGATACAAAATTGCCAATTTGTGAACTCTCCAGAAGACACGCTTAAACTGTATAAAAACCATGGCCCCAAGTTGTGTGTGTGTGTGGGGGGGGTCCCCTCCATTTCCAGATTTTCTCTAAGCAGCTAGATTTGAGTCTGGATATTAATGACTATGAATTTTCAAAGGCTTTGACATATGACTTTCTTCCTGTTTAAATGCAACACATATGAAAAGGACAGGAAAACACATCAAAGGGTAGTATATAGAACTCTGCTGCGGATCAACCGTAAAGCCAATCCGAGTTTCAAACCCGGCTCATACTACTGAGATCCCTGGCCTTGCACAAGTCATTCAACTTTTCTAAGCTTCACTGCCAACTGTCTTCTGCAATATCTAAATCTATAATCTTTATCTATATCTATACAAGAATCCAAGGAGAAGTACACAGAGCACCCAGCAAGCAAGAAACAGAAATGCAGTGGCCGTTATGTTTGCTGTTGGGATGGAGCCTGGCACACTGGAGGTCTACTAAAGGGATCCTGTTATCCCTACACATGCAGCAGGGATGGGAGCTTTGCTCAGCTGGTGAAATGCTTGCCCAGGATGCATATAGCCTGGGATTCCATCTCCAGCACTGCATAAACCAGACATCACGGTGGACCGTAATCCTAGGCAGAAAGATCAGAAGGTCAAGATCATCCTCAGCTACTCAGTGAATGTGAGAGCAGCTAGGTATATGAGACCTTGTCTCAAACAAAATAAAGAGCTGTCAGGTCTGCAAGATGGAAAAGAGGATACTTTTCTAACGTGCTGGGTCTAGACAGAAAACTTCCAAGACAGAGGTACAAGTCCTGAAACATGTAAAACGATAAAGTTCCACTGCTCTCTCCTTCCACACGTTTGGGTCAGAGTTTCCTCTTTCGGGCAGAGATAGCAAGCAAAGACCCTTGTCTCAATGAAGCAAAGGCTTGTTAACTAACATGCACCAATGTAGGATTCCCACCAACAGCCTGGACTCTAACACAGAAGGATCTCATTGAAAACGTCACAATCAGGGATGTCTTTTATTGTTCCTTGGATTAGGTCCTAAGAAAGATGTTCTCCTCTACCCCCACATCTCCCATCACCACCTCGCTATCACAAAGCAACTCTGTCTGCCTACACACAAGGACAAGACATTGTGTCCCTGGCCATCTCCCTTCTCCACTCTCTCCATGCCCTACAGTAAGTAGGAAGAAGTCTGCTGCTGCCCCAGGGGTGTGTGTGGTTGGGTAGGGGGAGGGGTGGCTGGCTACACACGTGGGTCACCCATTAACTGCATTAGTTACCTCTGTCACTGCTATGACAAAACAGCTGACAGACACTTTAACTTAAGGTTTTTTTCTGACCCACAGTTTGAGGGAACAGTCAGTCCCACGAGGGAAAGCACGGAGTACGAGGCAGTCAGCCACCGTTGCCTTGGTTATCAGGAAGCAGAGAGAGATGGAAGCTGGTGCTCACTCCATTTTATTAAGTTCAGAACCCCAGCCCATGGGATGATATGCCCTATTGAAGGTGAGTCTTTTTATCTCAGTTAACCAACCTGGAAGCTCCTTCATAGACATGCCCAGAGATTGGTGTATTAGGGGATTCTAAATCAAGTCAAGCTGATACTCAGGATAAACCATCACACTAACATACCATGTTGACAATCCACGGCTAGAGCGACTGTTTGGTGGCTAAGGGAGGCTATTGCTCTTTGAGTTCTCAGCACCCACACTGGGTATCTCTCAGCCACCTATACTCTCCTGGGGCAGTTACAGAGAATTTGCTGTCTCTTCTGGATCTGATATGCATCTGTAAGCACATGGTGCCCATATACCCTCTGACACCCGTGCACAAAAAAAAAAATTAATAACGAGAAGAAATTATTGGCCTAGCAGTGGTGGGGCACACCTTTAATCCCAGTACACAGGAGGCAAAGGTAGGCAGATCTCTGAGTTCAAGGCCAGCCTGGTCGACAGAGTGAATTCCAGAACAACTAGGGCTCTACAAAGAAACGCTGTCTTAAGAAAAACCAAAAAAGATAGAAAGAGGAGGAGAAAAGGAGAGGAGGAAGTCATTGAGACAAAACACAATGCATCTTTCAGCCAATCAAAGATGATGACAGTAGACCACAGCACCCCGCCATTGCAAACAGTTGACAGTGTAGCAAGCATGCTCCTCCACCTTTACTAACCAGCTATAGCCTTTCTCCTCCAACCCTTAAGGGAAATAGCATGGACTTCCCAGGTACATTTGGTAGGATTCTACACAGTCAGAAAATGCAAGAGAGTTTACAGCGAGTGGATCCACAGATAAGAACTGAAAACTCACCAAGACAGGATAAATATGGGATATTTTCTCTGAATTTGACAAATGCAAATGAAGTAGATATTGTTGATATACTTATTGCCTGTATATATTGTATGTACTTACTGTATAAAGTTTGATCAGGAGGGCAAAGCTAAAGCCACTGTCAGACAGTGGTGAAACACACCTTTAATCCCAGGATTTTGGAGACGGGGCATATGGATTTCTGTGAATTCAAGGCCATCTTGGGCTACACAAGATCAATGCTGAAATAATCCAGGTGGTGGTGGCTCACATCTTTAATCCCCAGTACTAGGGAGTCATATGCCCTAATCCCAGCACTAGCAGGACTATAAAACGGGAGGAGAGAGAGGCTTAGTCTGCTTAGCCTACAGTCGCCCAGCCTTGGTAGAGGTAAGACTTCTCCAGTGGCTTGGCTGCTTTGCTTTTCTGGTTTTCGGGTTGAACCCCAAAAGAACTGAAGGCAGGGCTCAACAATGTCATGCTCTCTCTGTCTTTCTCTCTGTGTGATTTTAATTATGTAAACTAATCCATTGTATGTGGCACTGTGCTAAAGAAGGATATTTTCATATATTTCACCTTGCACATTTTGCATATCGCTATCCCTTCTTTACCTCCCCTCCCCCACTAGTCCCCTAATTTCCCCAGACAGTTTGCTTCCATTTCTCTATCTCTTTGGTATCCAGACCCTTTCTTCTGCTCTCAGATGGCCACAACATTAACAAAGAGCAATGCAGCAAGAGTCTTGCTGTGAGCGGCAACCTGGGTAAGCCGGGCAGAGTGTAGAGAGAGCTAAGTCTGGCTGAAGGGAAGGCGCTCGACAGGCTGGCTGAGTCAGAGCTCAACTATTTGGGAGATTCCATCCATCGCCCCGGAGGTTAGCAACTCAAAAAAGACAACCAGTTCTGGCCTCTGGTGATAAACAAGGGAAAGAACCCAAAAGTCCATGGGATTCTGATGGATAAGACAAGCCCCAAGAAAAACTAATTTAAACAGTTGGGACACTGCAGACAAGGGCAGTGTTGACAGACATGGGGCAAGGCTAACGACATGACCAGGCTAGGCTGTGCCTCGCATAAATGAGTCCATCCCACTCTACCAATCCCACCCTTCTTCTGAGTCACAACGCCAGAGGGAGCAAAGGCCCCCTCCCTCCTGGGGCATCCCCAACCCAGAAGAAGAGAAACCACACTTAAGGTTTGAAATCAGCAAGACAGAACCCACACGTGGGAAGTGGAGAACCGATAACCATCCCCGGGGCACCTTGGGCAATCATGTGTAATTTAAAAACACGTACTGTATGTAAGCCTGTATTTAAGGCCCATCAGGAGCTGAAAAGTAGCTACATATGAAGCATGGTTTCTGAACACTGGAGATTATAATCTCAAGACACAGGTCATGTTGAACATTAAGAACACAGAAGATCAGATGAGGCTAATTTGGCTCTGACTCACAAATACAAAGAAAGCAATTGGAATGGTAGAGCAAAGGGTGGGTGTGCTGTCTGGGAGTGTGTGCCACCATCATCCACCCACCCTGCGCTTTTCAGGAATTTCTCAATGGGTACGATGGAAAACATGACACATGGCTCAGGCTTGGCCACACACTTCGTGTATGGACCTGATACTTACCAGAGATCAGGGGACAGTCAGGGGCCACGCCCGGGTGTACCTACAAACAGAACTCTGCAGTGGCTAACCATGCCCTGGCCTGAATGCCTTTACCCAAAAACAGAGGGTTATCGATACCACTTCAGAGACTGAATTTGCTTCTCCCAGAGAATGCTGATCCTCCAGCCCTGGCTGATGGTAGGAGCTGCTTTGCTGTAAATACTTTCAAAGGCTAGGCTGCTGCCACGAGATGCCACAGTTTCTGCTGTAATACTGCAATCTTCATAAGAACTGGGCAGAGTCTCTCAGCATAGACTCATTCTCAGAAAGGGTATACTAAACAAAAAAGTATTAAACTCCTCAAAAAATAAGTGTCCTTGGGTGTGTTGTTTCTACCATAACCTGCATATGACAGGTCTCTCCTGGCTTGGTGATGATGACAAGAAGGAATACAGATGCCTTTGCCCTTCTTGTCCCTCCTACGAACTTGTCTGTATGTGGTGGTGTGTATGTGCGTGTGTGCGTGCATGCATGCACCATGGTGCATGGTGTGGAGGTTGAAAGACAGCTTGCAAGAGTCATTACTCTCCTTCCACCATGTGGGCCCAAGGGATTTCAAGCTCAAATTGGTGGCAAGTGCCATTGCCTGCTGAGCAATCTGGACCTAATCTGTATTTTTGACTACCCACTTACTCATGAATGAATAATAGAGGAATGAATAAATGAATTACCTGTACAAATCTAACTGGGACTTAAATTTTTCTTATAACGTTTTTGTTTGCTTTATGATTTTTCTTTTGTTGTTGCTATCTTTTCTCAATGAAAACACAGCAAAGATTCTGGATATCTCAGTGAAGGGATTGGATTCTATACATTTACTTTTTACTTCTCTTTCCTGAACCTTGTGGTGTTTACCAGTATTTCTGGGAATATCACTACTAACTTGCTGTACATAAAATATACGCTTAAGTGCTATAAATCAGATATAGTTTATGAAAAGAATCGCCTCTGAAGTCAAGGTCCCTGAAGACTATATCAGAACTTCAAGAAGACTAAATTGTGTGTCTGAATGTGCACATATACAACTTTGCATGTGCAAGTGCCTGCATGTGTGAGTGTATACATGTGTCTGTATTCATGTTTGGACACACATAAGAGCGTATGCGCATCTGTACCTCTTTGTGTATACAAATATGCGTATGTATATGCACATGCATTCATGTATGTGTGCATGTGTGTTATTCAGCTTTTCCCTTTGCTGTGACCTTTCCTAAGCGAAAAGGGGAGAACACATGTTTGTCAGTTTCAAAGCAGTAATCAAATGTTTTGTGCACACTGCTGTTCGTCATGGAGATCTACACCCTGGTGCACGGGCCTTTGAGTTCTTGGCTCTTCCGTGTGGACTTCTCCAAAATGAAGAAAAGATGAGTGACTGTCTCACCAAGCCACTACCCATGCACCTACAGGCTTGCAAGCATCCTAGTCTAGACAATAATTAAAGTCAGAAATGTAACTTAATTAAAGCGTGGCTCTCTGGAGCCCTGAGGGCCATTCCTTGTGCTCACTGCAAGTACTGTTTACACAGACTGTTCTGGGGGTGTGCTTGGGGATATCCTGTTAGGCACACTCTCTTAAATTAAGTGTGAGAAAGGGCCATGATGGGGTACAGCAGGCTTAGGGGGGGTGCCATGAAAAGGAAGAGAATGTTTTCCTGAACACACATGCACAAACACAGGTGTCAAGGATTACCACCGCTACCACCGCAGGGTTGGGGGATGGCTCAGCAGGCAAAGTGTCTGTCATACCAGCAGAAGGAACTGAGTTTGGATCCTCAGAATCCATGTGATAAAGCTGGCATGGCAGTTTGGGCAGTTTCCCTTTGTCATACAAGCACTGGGTAGGCAGAGGCAAGCAGTTCCCTGGGACTTGCTGGCCAGTCAGCATAAGCTTCTTAATCAGTTCCACCCCCGTGAGATACCATGTCTCAAAACACAAGATAGATGGAGCCTGAAGAATGACAATAAAGACAAACTTCTGTCGTCCACATGTTCACACATATTCATACACATGCAAGTGCATACATACAAGCACACAAGGTACATATACATACATGCACACCTTCTGTCTCTCTCTCTCTCTCACACATACACACACACTTTCTCTCTCTCTCTCACACACACACACACACACTTTCTCTCTCTCTCTCTCACACACACACACACACACACTTTCTCTCTCTCTCTCTCTCACACACACACTTTCTGTCTTTCTCACACACATGCACACTTTCTGTCTCTATGTCTCTCTCTCTCCTCTCTCTCTCTCCTCTCGCTCTCCACACACACACACACACACCACACACACACACACACACACACACAAGCATCACTGCCCTGTAACTGGGCTATCAAGGGACTGGAAAATGAATTTGCTCTGTTAAACCCAGAATAAGCCCTTAGAGCAAACAGACACCAGGAACCACAAACCAGCAGTTTGGATGGCTCAGCTGGCATTTCCATACATGTTTTGTCTCTTTACAAAATATTTTATTACTTTTTTTTTCCACAGTGATAACATTTTGGATGTGCAGATTACCTAACACTACAACTTCTGGATTCTCCTGAATAATTTTTAAAAGTTAAAAATGCAGACTCAATTAATTTTCAACAGTTACGATGCTGATGCGGAAGACAGATTGGTGCCACATCTGGCCTGCCTCCTGCTGACCCCTCTCCCCCCAGCAAACAGATTGATGCCACATCTGGCCTGCCTCCTGCTGACCCTCTCCCCCAGCTCACCTCATCCAGATCAACCCCTGCCATGCTGCCACGAAGGACCCGTGGCGGTTCTGATTATCACATAACTGACTTTTTTCTCTCTTCTGGGAGCTGCCGTTATTTGTACCACCCCCACGGACTTTGCAGCTGTATTTGTGTTTTAGGCCTTCCTTCCTTTCCTCTCTTTCTTCCTCCCCCAAGCAGCACCTCCATAGCCAGCAGTGTCTTCACTGGCTTCTTTGCTTCTTTTGTGTCTGAGTGTGTACACGTGTGTATTGGTATGTTCATGTGAGCAGGTGTGCATACATGTGTACGAGCGTACAGGCGCAGGCCAGAAGAGTACCTCTTGTGTCCACCGTGTCTGTTGAGACAGGCTTTCCCATGTAGCAGGCTAGGCTGACAGCTCAGAGAGTTTAGGAAGCCTCCTGTCTCCACCTCCCCAGCACTGGGATTGCAAGCGACGCCCACAACCAGCTTTATGTGGCTTCTGGATGTCGATCTCAGGTCCTTGCGCGTGCACAGCAAGCCCCTTATTAGCTAGGTCACCTCCCTGGCCCTGAATCCTCGTTTAGGCTGTGCCACTGGCCTCGTTAGAGATGGGGCAGGGTTGGATGGCAGAATGATCTTATAGGCAGAACAGAATGGCGTGGAAGAGTAAGATGACTGGACACAGAGTCAAAACCCACGGGGGCCATCTGGACAGTCAGGGATCAGAGCCTCTGGACACAGAGTCAGTCAACCGAGAGTCAAATTTACTGTGGTCATGTGGACAGTGAGGATTCAGACCCTCGCCCCTCACCCTCCTCTTGGTCAATACATCAGTGGAGAAGATCTCAGTCCATATGTAAGTATAACGCCTTGTATAGCTCCTCCCTTCTCTCTCTGCCTGCCATACAGGACAGTTGTTACAGCCAGAGAAGCCAGAAGTTTTAAGAAGGTGACCTACAAAGCTCACAGAAAGACTAAATCAGCTGAACTTTTTATTTTACTAAATTACTAGACTGCACAACATAGGAAAACTACCGTTCCAAATTTTCTCCACTCTCCTTGAAAAGGTAAACAGTATAGCAATGTATATGTAATATATGATGCTTTCACCATCCACCCAACAAAGAGAGAGTAGGAAAAGTCCCATTATAAACCTACCTTAGCGATATCATCACCATTGCTCAGTTTAATGGAAGTTATGCAATGTAGAAGTTCAGCCAAATAGAACCCAAAGACTTGGAGACTTTTACCTAACATCTAGCACAAGGAAGGAGGTGAGACAGGTGTTCTAGAATCTAGGGTGCCTGTCAGACATTTAATCATTTAAAATCGGATTCTCTCCCACCACTTAGAGAACCTGACCTACAGACTCACACATTCTTTGCCAGTATCAGCGGGGTCATCAGGAGTCAACAGTGCCCTGTTCTGCCACTTGAGCCCACATGATCAGGCTGCGCCTTGCTCAGGTATGAAGTAGATTAAGGTCACTAGGCTGGAAACTACACGGGAGGTCTCAGGTGACTTGCCAACATCCGGAACAATAAATTACAAGTGGGGTTAAACTGGAGGTTAAGAGCTTAGACTCCCAGGTTTGGAAGGTCAAGGGATTATTCTAACTCCGCACACGTAGACAAGCTATTTGGTCAGGAAGTCTCTACTTCCTTTTATTAAATACTAATGCTTACTCTACCCATGATTTTGTATAGATTAAATAGTATAGCATATGTGTATAGCATGTGGTGGAGTACAGGACTTACAATGAACCCCCAGAAAGTGTTGGCATCACCTTGCACCCCAAGTAGCCTACCATGAGCAGGCTGAATAACAGCACCTACATTGATAGATTTCAACTTGGAAGGCCAAGGTATACTTCCTAGATGAATCTTCTGGCTATCTGAGACCATCTCCTACCTGAGACATTTCTCAGGCTGAATATTATATACAAATCTTGTTGTATAAAACCTTTTGTGAATTACAGACCTCTGTGGGGCATGCTATCCACCAGTGCATGCATCCACAGTAATAGAGTCCTCCTTGCATGCCCTGGCTTCATGCTTTAGGCCTGAACAAGGCAAGTCCTTTAGCATTCCTCCACGGATGGGGGAGGGGCTCATGAGGTCCTCCCTCTCCCTGAGGCAGTTAACAGTTGCTGGGAGTGGGGAGGCAGTCATATTCCTCAGTGGTATAAGCCACTTATAAATCTTCCTTCCTGAAGGAAATAACCTGTGCCCATGGTCATGCAGGCAACTCTAATTCACTGCACTGGGTCACACACAAAAAAAGATGTGAGGGGGCTGGAGAGATGGCTCAGTGGTTAAGAGCATTGCCTGCTCTTCCAAAGGTCCTGAGTTCAATTCCCAGCAACCACATGGTGGCTCACAACCATCTGTATGTAATGAGATCTGGTGCCCTCTTCTGGCCTGCCTGTATAAATAATAAATAAATAAATATTTTAAAAAAAAAAGATGTGAATGTGGGAGGGGACTTTTCGGAGGAGATTTAATGGGAGAGGAATGGAGAAGAGAGAATAATGCAAAGACTTAGAACATTCTATATGTGTGTGAAGTTGTAGAAGAATAGATAAAATAACAAAAGAAACCCACAGTGCATGTACACACATGTCACACTGACCTGAGCTCTCCTCTAGGGTGGTGACAAGGGTCCCTACCCTAATAGATACTGCCTCCCAGCAAGGGAGGAGACAGGTTCCAGATACCATCCTAATACTGAGATCAAAAGAAACTAAACTGTTAGGGTTGAGTGTAACTTGTTTAGTTTTTTATTGTTAGGATATTTTTAAAATTTTTACTTTTTGTTCCTGGTTTTTGTTTTCTTGAGACAAGGTCTTGCTATGTAGCCCAAGTCATCAACTTTCTGGGCGATGTTCCTGCTTCTGTGACTCCAGGGGCCTGCTGCTCCATCCAGTCCCAGGAGTTGAAGATATTGAGTCACGTATTGCCTGATTCCTTGTGGACCAAATTCTACATCGATACATATTGTACCCAGGAGACCACAGCAGCCTTAGTGCCTCAGGAGGCTATTACATGAATTCTAATTGGATATTAGGGAGTTAATGCCAAAAAATCAAAGAAGCAGAGCAGCCAGTCACTAGAGTTTTACTACTACCGCAGACTGAAGGTACAATTCTGTCTCTCTGAATCCTCAGACTGAAGGTTCTGAGCTCCTGTCCCTTCTACCTTTTAATATCGCTCCTGTCTCCACCTCTCTAGTGCTGGATTAAAGCTGTGTGCCCATCACTGCCTGGCCTCTGTGCCTAACTGGTGGGGCTCACTCCACACTCTGATCTTCAGGCACAAACAAAATCTCACCACAGGAGGCAGGGTCCCAGAGTCACGCAGCTTTTCCTCTGCTATAACAGAACAGCAGAGGAATAGTAACTAAGAGAAGTCTATCTGACAGATGTGGGGAGAGGGGAAAATAAGGAAGGGAGAGGGAGAGAAAGAAATGGGAGAGATGGGGAGAGGGAAGAAAACAGAAGGAAAGAGGTTGAGGAAAGAAAGGAGAGAAAGGGAGGGAGGCAGAGGAGAGAGAAGGAGAAATAATAAGAGGAGGAGGAGCAGGAGGGAGGGAAGGATGGAAAGAACAAAGAGGGACAAAGAAAGAGAGGAGAGAAGGGGAGAGGAAAGAAGGAGAGATTGAAAGCAAGAGGAGAAATAGAGAAGAAAAGAGAGGGGAAAGAAGGAAAGAGATAAAAATAGAGAGGAAGAGGAGAGAGAAGAAGGAGACAGAGATAGGACAAGGGAGAGAGAACTATGGGACTATGTCACTCATAACTTCAGGACTTCCTAGGCCTCACCTACCATAGGTTCCATCCTCCCCTGCGGGCATCACTTTGCAGGTGTGGCCTTCAATCCAAAGACCTCTTTAGACCCCCATTAAACAGTACCAGGATCACAGTGAGGTACTCTGGCTGCTCAGCCTCACAGCAAGGCCTCCTGAGCAGAAGTACTTGTGGTGCTTAAGGAGAGGACAGCAGACGCAGAGTGTCCCTGGAGCTAGCTGCGGTGGCATCTGTGGTGCTGACACAGGCCCACTGGTAGATCCTATCGCACGGTTCCCAGGCCTGGCCTTGGAATTCTGCCCAGTGCCCAGCTCTTTCTGTGAGCCTTTATACGCCACCTAAAACCAGTGAGAAAAATCTTTCCTTCTACTTAAGCCCAAAGGTATTGTGGTGTCCATTACTGCATCAGACAGACACAGAAATGCGGGCTGAGAAGATAGGGAAGTAGGAAAGGAAGCAGTAACAAGGGGAGCATTGATAATGACTTCATAGTGGGGAAAACTAATGCGAGGACCAACAAGCTGGCTCGGTGGGTAAAGGGGCTTGCTGCCAAGCCTGACAACCTGAGTTCAGTCCCTGGAACCTATGTGGTTGAAGGAAGGAACTAACTCTCATATATTCTCCTCGAACCTCCACACATCTGCCGTGGAACAATCCACCCCCCCATAAATACACATATAAGATAAAACGTTTAAAATCTTAAAAAAGAAAAACTGAGATGAGGAGAAAATTTTGAGATGAAGTGGTCAAAAGGCTTAACTGGTACTATAAATATGTGCCTATGTGTATGTATGTGCTTGTATGTGTATGTGTGTACTTGTATGTATTTATATGTGCTTGTGTATATGTAGGTATGCATGCATGTGTGTGTTTAACTGCTTGTACCATGCATGTGGAGACCAGAGGGTAGCCTTGGCTGTTATTAATAAGATGCCATCCACCCTGTATTTTTGGAACAGGGTCTCCCAGTGGCCTGGAACTCTCCGGGTAGACTATGCTGACAGGCCAGCAAGCCCTAGAGATCTGCCTGTCTCCATGCCCCTGGCACTGGAATAGGAAGTATACAGCAGTGTTGGTTCAGGAATCTGCACTCCGATCCTCATGATTGCAAGGTAAGCACTTAAGTGATTGAGACATAACCCCAGCCCCTATGAAGTCAAGTTCAACAGAAATACAGACAAAAGGAAGAGCCAAGTAAAGAATTCCACAAAGAGAAGCCAAGAGCAAACATCAATGGCTAAGGCCCCAAAGCAGAGAAAAGTTTGCTGAATGTATTCCTTGGTGCATGGGAGAGCATGGTTTGGGACTCTGACAGCAGAGCCTTAACAGGCCTAGAGTTGCTCTAAGTTGGCACACAGAGCTATGCCAATCTGTGTACAACTTGCCATTGGCCACTAGATCAGTGCAAAAACTAAGAACAAAAACTCCCAGACCAGGGAGATGGTCCATGGGGTAAAGAGCTTGCCTCCCAAGTGTGAGGACATCAGCTCTGCTCCCTAGAACTTTTCCATTGCTCGGATAAAACAGAAAACAAGCCAGAGAAGGAAGGCTAATCGTTCCAGAGGGGATTCATCCATCATGACTGGGAAGGCAAGGCAGCAGTAGCCCGAGGCTAGCAGGACAGGAGGCAGAGACATCAGCTTCATCCACACACAGGATGTAGAGAGAACAGGAAGTGGGACCAGACTATAGTACTTCAAAGTCTCACACACACACACGCACACACACAAACACACACACACATACACACACACAAACATACACACACATACACAGAGAGAGAGAGAGAGAGAGAGAGAACTCACAGATTCCACACCATAACACTGAAGCAATATTTGAATCACTTTTTATAAATGACCCACCCATAACAGAATAAAAATTCAATCCAACACTAGTCCTAGGGTGGAGGTAGCTCGAGATGCATCATTCTCTATGCCTAGCCTCTCTGACTGTTCCTGCAGATAGTGTTTATTCTTGGCTCTGGGTGGCCACCACGACTCCACTCTGCTGGAACAGTTTAGCGGCAACCACAGACAGTAAGTCAACAAACAGGTGTGGCTGTCTTCCAATAAAACTTTATCTACACAAACACATAGTGGGCGGGTTCTGGCCTGATTCGTAGCTGGTCAACCCCTGTATTAAGCCACCGGAAGAAGACTGGACTTGACCTAAAGAAAATAAAACCACCTGCCTGATGGCAGCTCCAATGTTCCTCCATCTTCCTCATCACTGCCCAAGTTCATTGCTAACGTCTTTGTGTCTTGGTTCCTGCTTCAGAAAGGCAGTTGGAGCTCCTCCCAGCTCCTGGTCAGGGCTTTCATAACAATCTCGGCAGAAGTCCCTACTTATGGAGAATATGTATCTGTGGCATGTCCAGCCATAAATGGGACATCTATACAACAGACTCCACCCAAAGAGTCGGAGACCATCGAGGAAGAAGTAGTTAAAAGACTTTCAGAGCCAGAGATCAGGGTGGACCACACCAGAAGTGTCTTCTGGGCACGACAGAACACCTGCATTCATTAATTTACATCAGATGTGTCTACCTGCATAGGACCTGTACAAGATCAAGCCAACTAATATGCCAACATGGACAGAGGAGGAACTCGGGGGCCCCCACTCTTAACTGAGGAGCTAATGGCAGATAATGGCTTCTGAGGGAGGAAGAATTGTTTCTTGTCATTGTTCATTTGTTTTTAAGGTGTGGCCCCTGGGAAGTCAAGTGTGCTCCAGTGTCCAGCCCCACTCCCATGAGAGTAGATGGGCAGTTCAAACCCAATCTAGTGGGCTACTTGTTTTAAAAAGAAAGGGGAAGGAGGAGTGAGTTGGAAGCCAAACCAGTGCTCCACTGGCTAAGAGCACCTGCTGCTTTTGAAGAAGATTCAGGTTCAATCCCCATCACCCATACAGTGGCTCACAGCCCTCTATAACTCCAGTTTCAGGAAATCCCATGCCTTCTTCTGACCTTTGTGGGCACCAGGTATATAGGTCGTGCAGAAATTATATTCAGGTAAAACAGCTATGTGCATAAAAATCTCTTTTTAAAAATTAGATATATGTTTAGGAGGAGAGACAAGAAGCAGGGTGATCTGAGAGGCACTCAGGAGAGGGAGCAGGACTGAATATGTTCAAAGTACACTGCACGTCTGTATGCATTAATACAGGTATTGTTCCTTGTAGAGCATATGACTAAAAGCACAATCAGCCAGGAATATGACTTTTACCCCATCATCTAGGAGCAAGCCTTGTACCCCTCATTCTTCTCTGGCTTGGTGAATAACTCAGAGCCTGAAGAGACCAGCTATTCACTCTCTGAACCTGCCAACCAAACCTAGGCTCAACTAGTTCTGCATGTCACCTTGCCACTTCATTGCCCAAGGTCTACCATCCCATTATTCATCCCAAAGTTGCATTTGGGTCCAAATGGACTTCTGCCTCTCTGTTTGGGGGAGGGGTCTGAAATCACTGCATGGGGCAGGCACAGGTCCTGCACGTCGCCTTGTTTCCCCTCCGGGCTCCGACACTGCCACAGGGAGGGAAGCCATCTGTGTTCATGTGTCTCCATTCACACAGCACCTACTTCATCAACACAGCTTCATGTGCACAAATAGCAAAGCAACTCTTCTCCTGGCCGCCAGAGCACAGAGTCTTGTGCGTACGAGAGGACCGACTCTCGCCAGTGAGTCCATTCAATGGACAGAGAGCTGAGTCAGGTTTTTCCTGAAAATCTCTTCTATTCAATATTTCTTTCACTGACTCACGCCACTCTTAATGGGGAAAACGTCGCTGTTGCACGATCCCTTAAAACACCCCTCCTGGGCCAACCGCCGTTTATCTTGGCAGCAGGTAGCTAAAAAAAAATTTGGAAAGTCTCTGCTTGGCATGGTCTCTGAGCTACTGGCACGTTGGAGATTAATAAAGCACATTTAACAGTGCTCAGGACGCTGCAACACGATCCCTCACCGTGAAATGTGCGAGATTCTTTGTTCCCAGTGAACAAAGTTAAAGCCAGAACGGGCCAAAGTGTGACAAGCGGGGATAGGAAACAGTCTAGAAGCTTGAACATCTTTCCTCTGGCAACTGGTGCCCAGTGCTCGACTATACATCTGCTCAGTGTTCTCAGGGCAGGGAACCCCTGAGCTAGAGACTGATGGGACAGACAGCCATGCCACGATATCTGGGCTGTATGTGTTTCCTTGAAGTACAAGAAAATAGTGAATGGAAGGACAGTCCCATTAAGAAATATCTCTGAAGAAAATCAGGATTCACCAAGACATTTCCCAACATTTTGGCTCTTGTTTAGGAAAGCAAAATGCTTAGGTTTGAATGAATATTAACCTAGGAGGACAAACAACCACCAAATCAACTTTGACTGTACAGGTGTGGGGCAACAGCCAAGAGGAATGGAGACTAAAATTCAAACAGCCATTAGACGGGCAATTACAGGTTCCAAGGAGGAAGCCGTTCACTGCCGAACTCCACACACCTGGATTCTCGCAAAGCTAGCCCAGGAAGAAAGTAGCAAGGAGCCACACCTCCCGGAGGCACCATGGTGAGTGCCGGCGCAGCCTCCACGTGCTGGCGGATGCCTGAATCCATTCACACTACTACACCAATTGACTCCTCAGAGTCCTCCAGAAAAAGCACGCAAGCCTGCACATCCGAACTCCAGACCTTTGCTCTGCTCCTCCTGAGCACAGTGACCTTGCCTCCCTACCCCAACATCCACCCGCAGTGGGACAGAAAGCAAAGCAAAGCAAAATTCTGTGCTTACCTAAAAGGCATAGCAGACAGGCCAGCTGGATGCTCTGCCACCTTTAACCGGCTCAAGAGTGTTCTGTCTCACTCCATCCAAAGTCCTAGTGCTATCCAGGAGGGCTCTTGGGGGTTCTCGGATCTTCCTGTAGGAGTTTTTGATCCCTGGCTTGCTTAACAAACACGCCTGTGTTCCGTGGGTGTTTGAATGCAGTACCACACTGGGCACCCAGCCAACACTCAGCTTCCACAGGCAATGAGAGCAAATCTCACACCCTCCCAAGCAGGCTTCCCTTCGTGGTGTCTTTTAAGGTGGGGACCCAGGTGTCATCTCTGGTTGGAGCCTAGCGTGAAAGGCAGCTCCCCTTTCTGACTTCTCTCCTGCCTTGTGGGAGCCCCAAAGTTTGTTTTTCTCTCTCACTGCCCCGAAGTTCTCCTCCCGATCGGGATCGCCCGGCTTGCCTTTCCCCCAGCTGCACTTTAAATGGATTTTAATTGGCTGGAATGTCGAAAGAATCTATTTGGCAGTCGTTTACATGGGAAGCACGCCCAGGGCAGCTGAAAAGAGGCCCCAGAAGCGGACGATTACTTCATCAAAAGCGGCAGTTAGAATAGCACTGACTCCTACATAACTACAAGGAAAGGAGTTCTATAGGCAAGCTGGAATAATTAATAATTTGTGGAGAAAATTCTTCATTCATCTAAAGAAGCCAAAATGAGGGGGAAATCCCTCCAGGTAGGAGAGTTCTTTCTGAAAGGGTGATTTATTGCGGCCCCTGTTCCGCTCTCCACAAACATTGATTTTGTATAGCCTTACAGAGGCAGCATATGCATAATTTGGTTTGCCTGAAAAGTTAATTCAAGTAATTTTCATTTTCAAAGAGCCCCTGAGATATGTGGTACTATTTCATCCTTATACATTAGCCATATGCTACAATAAATACTATCCATGAATAATGTGCATTTGCTCATTGTCTTTGTCTCTTGGCTGGTTGGTTGGTTTGTGGCCTCTCTGTTAGATCTGGCTTCAAATAAATTCACTGTGAGTCAAATAGATAATCATCATCACATAGAACTTACAAGGCTGATCAGAATTTAAAACATTAAAGGGGGGCTGGGAGATGGCTCAGTGGATAAGAACCCTTCCTGGGCAAGTGTGAGGACCTGAGTTCAAATCCTCAGAACCCACAAGCTAGGTGTGATTGAACGTACCTCTGATCTCAGCAGGAGGGTGTCTGGGGCTTGCTGGCTTCAAGCCTAGCTCTAGGATCAGTGAGAGACCCTGTCACACAAGAATGAGGCAGAGAGGGATATAGGAGCACTCTCAGCTTCCTTCTCTGGCCTCTGCACACACAAATCTGAGTATACACTCTCACGCACATATAAAAAAAACCACTCAAACATGCCAGTTTAGGCAGATTCTGACAATAAAGAGTCGATAAGTGCACATACGTATGCATACATATCTCAAAAATAGAATCATAACAAAGCAAGCCTTAAGTCAGATTTTTAAAAAAAAAATGGGTAAAAAGAAGAGCCTCATATTTTTCTTGACTGCAGACTTTCCAGGAAGCTGCTTTGTTGGTGCATCTCACAAGAGCTTACAGATTAAAACCCCAGGCCTTCGGGGTTGCCCTGCCGATCTCCCTCCTCAGAGCACCTGCCTTCAGTGGGAATTCTGGAAGGAGGTAAGCACCCGAGCCTGCCTCTCTGTGGAAAATGTGAGCCGGGGAACACTGACACATTCAGTACTTTGCCTTTTCTTCATATTAATAAAACTGTCTGTGGTTCCCAACAAGACAGAACATGAGGAAGGATGATGTATGTGCGTGCCATTCGGGGCGGCTTGCTGAACTGCTCAGAGGCAAAACCCAGCGCACTGGGAAGCCAAAGAGAAGGTCGGGAGAAGGGACTGGGCCAGCTGCATGGACATGTGATCTTCCCAGTCCTGCAGAACTGTGTCCTCTGCAGAGCCTTGAGTGTGAACATTATTATTTCATCACATTAATTTGTTTGTTTTGTGTGTATGTGTGCCCATGTAGAGGTCAGAGGGCAACTTGCAGGAGCCAGTTTTCTCCTTCCGCCAGGTGGGTCCTCAGGATCAAACCCGGGCCACCAGGCTTGGCGAGCACTTTTACCTGCTGAGCCATCTCACGGGTCTTTCTCTTGCCATTCTGGACTTATTAACCAGATAAGGGGCCTTGTGAGGTCAGTTTGCTTTGGGACTGGAAAGCAGGCAACTGTCCCTGAGAGGAACAGCAGCTATCTATGAAGTTAAACACGGGCTGATATTTAAAAACATAGGGAAGAACCTACTACAGAATCCATGACCAGGGCTTTCCGTACTTCTGTTTTGTTCAATGCTCTTTTTCTGGGAGGATGGTAGGTAGAAGTCTAAGTTGGAAAATGTCTACAGCAAAGACAGGTAGGACGGTTGTCTGTGTGCTGTAAGCATTTCACCCTGGTGCGTCGGGTGTAGTCAGTTCCCCACTGAGTGCTTTTAAAAAGACATTGGAATAAGAAAATAATCACACACACACACACACACACACACACACACAGAGAGAGAGAGAGAGAGAGAGAGAGAGAGAGAGAGAGAGAGAGAGAGTTCAGTTTGTATGCGTATTTGTTTTGTTACACATGTTCACACTTTGTGTTGATGTATTCATGTTCATGTGTACATGCATGTATGTGTACATGCATGTATGTGTACATGCAGAGGCCAAAGATCAACATGAATCATTTCTACACTCTCTCTCTCAGCCTTAGTTTTTGAAACAGGGTTTCTTTGCTGAACCCAGACCTCACAGACTTGATTAGGCTGGTTGGCCAGAGTGGCATCTTGAATATGAAGTGTCCTCCTGAGGTCTGGCCGTGTGAACACTTCGTCCTCAGTCAGTGCTGCTGCTTGGGGAGGTTTGGGGGTGCAGCCTTGATGGAGAAGTAGGACACTGGGAATAGGAGGGGGAGAAGGGGGGAATGATATAAATATAGCACTTTTATATAAAGTTCTCAAAAAAACATTTAATTAAAAAAATTACCAGGACACAGTTGGTTGTTGTAGATGCGACTTGTGTTGCCTTTTTTCAAACACTATGGAGTAAACAGTATTTATCCCCATTTTTGCAGGTTTAAAAGCTGGGATAAGGATTTGTCAATGTTTTTCGCATTGCCAATTTCAGAAGCTGGCAGAGCAGAGATTTAAACTCCGCTCTATCTTGTCTTCCCTTCAACTACCCTCCTGTCAGAAGCAAACCAAGTGATAAAAACCAATTGGCTCTTTGGGAACCTCTTTAGCCCCAAGATTTGGTGCTGATGTAGGTCAAAGACGCTGAGTAAAGACAAGATGCTGATATTGGAAACTTTAGAGGTGAAAGGGGAAGAAAGAAGGAGAGAGACAAGAGATGAGAAGAGAGAAAGAGAGGGAGGGAGGAAGGGAACAAGGAAGGAGAGAGAGAGGAAATATAAAAGAAGAGAGAGGGATGGAGGGAAAGAGAGAGAGAAAGGGAAGATAGGAGAGAGGAGGAGGGAAAAGAGGGAAGGAGAGAATGACAAAGGGGGCAACTCTGAATGCTTCTTGCATTCAGTGATGGTTTTTTAGAGTCTCTGCATCTAAAAGAAATGCTTCAGGAGGCAGGGGGTGAAGGAACAACTCTCCAACGTGGTAGAAAGCCAAAGAAAATTCACTGCACGCAAGTGTGGCTTCTGTAATCAAAGTCTTGCAGTTTCCATTGCCTCTTGCCCATTGACGAGTTCATCAAAATCACAAGCGACAAAATGATTAGTGCACAGCTTTGAAATTTGTTCCTGTCAACTACACATCCCCAGTTATTGTCACAGGCAATCAGAATGAAACCTCACATCTTCCAAAGATCCTGTCACGGCTTTGTTGAGAAGCGGGTCAACAATGTTTAAGAGACAAGCCACACGTGGTTGTGTCTGTGTGATGGGACTTCGTCCAAGTCCTAAAGTGAATGAGCTCTTCGGATGGAGGTGCCGTGATTACTCACCTTTTAAAGATGGAAGAAAGAGGACGCAAAGACTGGACTTGTTTGAAATGACAGTGACATAATGGGGCCTTCTGTCTTCCAAATACCACTCTCCTGGCACTCACAGGACCCCACTGTCCTGAGCTTAGGGACAAGCTGCCGAGCAGCTCAGCCCTCGCTTCCCCTTGTCACCTCCCTGATGGTCCACTCTCTCCTCCAACAGTTGGGAGTGGTTTTCTTTCTCCCCACGCAGGTCTGTGAGAGGCCCAGTTTGATAGGGGGTGTTTTAAAGGATTTTCTTGGCTTGAGTGGGTGGTTTCTGTCTTACAACTCAAGAAGATGTTTTGCTGAAACAGACTGAGTTTCATTCTGTTGCAGTGATTCAACATTCTGACCAAAAGCAACTTAGGGGAGTTGCTTTCGTTTCCAGTCTTGGTCCATTGCAGGAAGTCAGTCAGGAACTTGAAGGCAGGACTGCTTGCTGTTCTCTGACGGAGGAACTTGCTGACAGCCAAGGGGTAGTGCGGCGGAAATCGTGAAGGTCGGCTCCTTAAAACCTGGCTGTCAGACTCGGCTGGCTTTCTTGGTCAGTGCAGCGCCACCACCTGCCTAGATAGTGGCACTGCCACAGTGAGCTGGGCCCTCCCACATCATTTGTCAATCAAGACAACCTCTCACAGACATACCCACAGGCCAGTCTGAGCTGGGCAATTCCTCAGTTGAGGCTTCTTCTCTGCTGACTGGAGGCTGTGTCAAGTTGACAACTGAAGGTACTAGGACACTGAGTAAAGTAAACCTGTTTGTTTAGGCCGGGTACCATTGTACACAATCCAGTGGGAATTAGGAGATGGCTAACTCAGTGCTTGTACAAGCACGAGGACCTGAGTTCAGTCCTTAGAACCTGTGTAAAAATCCCTATCTTGAATCCCAGCGCAGAGGAGAAACAGACAGAGCCCTGAGGCTCACTGACCTAACACTCTAGCTTAATCAGTGATCTGCAGGTCAGTGAGAGGCTCTGTCTCAAACAGCAGGGTGGAGAGGGAGTGAAGAGAGAAGGTCAATGTCATCCTCTGGTCTCTACACATATTTGCATATATGTGCACATACTCCCATGAACACGTCTACATACCCACAAACATGCACACATGAGCAGGCACATGCAAGAATATGTACACACACTGCGATGTAAATGGGTGTGTTTGTGTGTATGTATGTATGTGTGTATGCAATGCTCCTACTACAGTTATACGAACACACAAGTATGGTGTTCTAGAATTATAGATTTTTATAGGCATGCGTTACCTAGGCAACTTATTTATTTCCTGAATTTATCAGTCCTTCACAGATACAAGCCTATGGTACTGGGACAATCCTAGACTTAGTGACCCATGGACAAGGAAGCAACACAAAAGAGAGGAATTTCGGGCCCAGTTTCTCTCAGGACATCTTTTTAGATTGATCAACTGCCCAAAACCTCTTATCCACCATATATGTCTGTCTTGGCTAAAATAAAAAATAAAAAAATGAAGGCAACCTTCAATTCCAGCCGAAACAACAGCTTATACCAGAAAGATGGTGTTCTTTGCAGTTAGATATGCTAAAGTCTCTGCGTGGCCATTGACAGCCGTATAGGTGTGGGCAAATGACTCAACCCATCTGAGATATAGAGTCCTCTGCTCAGAGAAGTGATGATTATACCACTGTATCCGGAGTGCTGAGGTGGCAAGCCATGGGGACACCCTGCAGTGCATAGCCCTGTACTCCTGTTAATTCCTTTTCTCTTCCGTCATTATCTTGGATAACGACAACAGCAGGAAGACAAGTCAGACCCATAAGCCCTTCTCAAAGTCTCTGGACTGAAAGATATTATAACCCTGCCCTGAGATGTCTCTTGCTGCTACCATGTGTGGCTATATAACTCAAGTCAGTTTCCCCATGAAAAGACCAGCAAGGGGATGGCCCAATTATGAGGACTTGAGTTGATACACACACACACACACACACACACACACAGAGAGAGAGAGAGAGAGAGAGAGAGAGAGAGAAAGTGGGAGAGAGAGAGAAATGAAAATCTAAATAAATAAACAAACACCAACAAGATTAAAACAGTCAAAATGAAACAAAAAGCCCACAGGGAGGTGGGGCATGGAGTCTGTTCTGTGCTGAGCAGCTACTACTGGGCTTTGGCCTGCCCTGGGGTGTAGACGGCATACCCACTTTCTCTTTGTCAGCTGGTACTAACTGCAAGCAGCTCCTTGGTTAGGGGTGGGACACTGTCTACTCCCCCCCCCCCCCTCGGTGCTGGGACCCTGTCTTCTTGGACAAGCGCACGCTGCAGTCTCTGTGAGTTCGTTCATGTGTGCTTCAGCCCTGGTGTGTCTAGGAAGCCCTCTTTGCTTGGGGTCATTTAGGGACAGGAGATCACGGAACCTGACTGCAGAAAGAAGAAAGGAAGAAAGAAAGGAGCGAGGAAAACTGAAATGGTAGTCAGACAAGCTAGAGCTGTTCTTTTCTTTTAAGATTTTTTATTGGGGGCTGGAGAGATGGCTCAGATGTTAAGAGCACTGCCTGCTCTTCCAAAGGTCCTGAGTTCAATTCCCAGCAACCACATGGTGGCTCACAACCATCTGTAATGAGGTCTGGTGCTCTCTTCTGGCCTGCGGGCATACACATGGACAGAATATTGTAAACATAATAAATTAATAAATATTTAAAAATAAATAAATAAATAAATTTTTATTATCGGTTTTATTGAACTCTACACTTTTCTATGCTTCCCTCCCTGACCCCCCCTTCAACCCTCTCCTATGGTCCCCATGCTCCCAATTTACTCAGGAGATCTTGTCTTTTTCTACTTCTCATGTAGATTAGATCCATGTATGTCTCTCTTAAGGGTCCTCATTGTTGTCTAGGTTCTCTGGGATTGATTTGTATTCTAGTTTTCTTTGCTTTATGTTTAAAAACCACTTATGAGTGAGTATATATGATAACTGTCGATCAGAGTCTGGGTTACCTCACTCAATATGATGTTTTCTAGCTCCATCCATTTGCCTGTAAATTTCAAGATGTTATTTTTTCTGCTATGTAGTACTCCATTGTGTAAATGTACCACATTTTCCTTATCCATTCTTCAGTAGGGGCATTTAGGCTGTTTTCAGGTTCTGGCTATGACAAACAAAGCTGCTATGAACATAGTTGAGCACCTGTCCTTGTGGCATGATTGAGCATCCTTTGGATATATATCCAAAAGAGGTATTGCTGGGTCTTGAGGAAGGTTGTTTCCTAATTTTCTGAGAAATCACCATACTGATATCCAAAAGGTCTGTACCAGCTTGCATTCCCACTAGCAATGTAGAAGAGTTCCCTTTTCCCCACAACCTCTCCAGTATAAGTTGTCATCGGTGTTTTTGATCTTGGTCATTCTGACAGGTGTAAGATGGAATCACAGAGTTGTTTTGATTTGCATTTCTCTGATTACTAAGGATGCTGAACATTTCCTTAAGTGTCTTTCAGCCATTTTAGATTTCTCTGTTGAGAATTCTCTGTTTATGTCTGTACTCCATTTTTTTATTGGATTATTTGTTCTTTTGATGATCAATTTCTTGAGTTCTTTGTATATTTTGGAGATCAGACCTCTGTCTGATGTGGGGTTTGTGAAGATCTTTTCCCATTCTGTAGGCTGTCATTTTGTCTCACCATATCCTTTGCTTTACAGAAGCTTTTCAGTTTCAGGAGGTCCCATTTATTAATTGTTTGTCTCAGTGTCTGTGCTACTGAGGTAATATTTAGGAAGTGGTCTCCTGTGCCAATGTGTTCAAGTATATTTCCTACTTTCTCTTCTATGAGGTTCAGTGTGGCTGGCTTTATGTTGAGGTCTTTGATCCATTTGGACTTGAGTTTTGTGCATAGTGATAGATATGGATCTATTTTCATTCTTCTACATGTTGATATCAAGTTATGCCAAAACCATTTGTTAAATATGCTTTCTTTTTTCCATTTTATATTTTTTGCTCCTTTGTCAAAAATCAGGTGTTCGAAGATGTGTGGATTGATATCCGGTCTTTGATTTGGTTCCATTGGTCCTCCTGGCTAGAGCTGTTCTGAATGTGTACACGGAACGTGCATGTACATATTTGGAGGTGTAAGCAACATGTGTGGGATGCCCTCCAAAGCCAGAAAGGGGCGTTGGATCCCCTGTGATCCTTTCAATTTGAGTGTTGGGAACAAAGGGTCCTCTGGAAGGGCACCAAGTTCTCTTAACCACCAAGCCTTCTCCCCAGCCCCCAGAGGAAACCTTTAACAAATGTGGTAACTCAAAAGAGCTAGTAAAGTGATCTGGAAAAGATAAATGATGAAATTATTCATTATTTATCAGTTTTGTACAAAAAACTGACCAGAACAATGTGTGAGAAGAAAGAACAATATATAATCATAATGGTGAAGAAAGATTTGACAAGATGGGTGTGAAATTCGATATAGGGACAGCAACAAAGGCATAAATACTTGCAAAGAAGAATCACTAGGTGACTGCTTCAAAGCCTAGGAGCACAGCAAGGAGAGGCTGTTACAGGTCATGGCTTGAGGGTTGGGCTCCGAATGGAAAGCGCTTGGGAGTGACAGCAAGGAAATTACGGAGAGCTTTGGTCAGTGTGGCAGAGTGCCCTGTGGAATCTGTGGAGAAAGCATGCCCACTTAGGAAGAAGGGCAAAATGTCATCCATTTAGAAAATATAAAAGACTTGTGCTCTGATATCTACCAGATGGGGTGACAGGATTCTGTTTAAACCAACGAAGTTGGCCCCAGCTCTGCCTAATTTCCAGGTGAGCACACACAGTCTCTGGGCTTGTCTCTATTATGCCTTCCTGTCCTTGGTCGTTTAGACGCATTCCACAAACAAGCATACACATTACAGCCCGCAACATGCTCTCTCTCTCTCTCTCTCTCTCTCTCTCTCTCTCTCTCTCTCTCTCTCTCTCTCTCTCGCTCAAAACAAACAACTTTCTGTGTGCATCAGTCTGTATGTTCACGCACAGTCGTGTATATGAGTGTAGGCACATGTGTGCCACAGCTCATGTGTGGAGGTCAAAGGACAAACTTAAGTGTGAGTCCTTATTTCTGTATTTTCTCCATTTGTTTTACAGAGGCCCATGAGCTTCAGGGGATTCTCCATCCTGTCTCCTGTCTCCACCTCCCGTTTCCCCAAAGGAGCGCTGAGGTTCAGGTACACACTGGGATTACAGACAAACACTACAGAATTCTGCTTTAGGCAAGATCTGAACTCAGGTCCTCATTTTTACACAGCTCACACTTTACCCACTGAGCTGCCGTCAGGAGAGTTTTAAAGAATATTTTGTAGCTCGACTGTGCAGTTCTGGAGCATGCACTCCACAGATGACTATGTCTATCATATTAGCAAAGGCTGGATATGCCTGATCGGGCTTTCGGCACCACTAACACCTCTGTTGGCTCTTCTTAACTCTCTCTGCCTTACTCTGCCAAATTTAGGGTTGACATCAGAAGATAATACGGATTACTGTAGATTTTCCCTCAAGGAGGGCATGGAATAGAACAATGAGGGCAACCTACCGTGGTTTGATATATGCTCGACTTTAAACCATGCAAGGACCTGGGCATGTCCCCCACATTCCAATCACCTTCTAATTATCTTGTACGTCTCAGCGGCACGTACCAACTGAGTCTACGCCTTCCACGCGAAGCTTTCTCTCCATAGTTTGGCAGTATCTGACAATTCCTCTAGGACTTTTGTATAAGTTTCCTTTCTGCTGCTATGCTAAAAAGCTGTTTGGGGGGAAATGGTTTATTTTACCTCCCAGTTCCTGGTTGCAGCCCATCATAGCAGGGAGGTCTCAGGAGCAGGAGGTTGATGCAGTAGTATGTCCGATCAAGAGCAGAGAGGAATGAAGGCACACATGCTTAGTGCTCAGCTAGCTTCCTCTACTCTATTCAGCCTGAAGTCCCAAGCCAGGGAATGGTGCCACCCACTTTCAGGCTGCGTCTTCCCACATCGATTAGGGCAATCAAGACAATGCCCTGCAGATATCCCCACAGACTAACCTGATCTAGACAATCTCTCACTGATACTTCCTTACAGGCTGATTCCAGGCCGTGTCAAGTTGGCAGCTCAAACTAACCATCACAGCCTTTCAAAAACTTGACAAACTCCACGCTGCTCTCCTTGCCCCCCTGCTCGGGGAATTAGTGTAGTCATCCATGTAGCCGCTGTGCAAACATTCATTGACATCTATTCTGTGGGGCGACAGGCACTTTGGGAAGCTCAGAGAGCTTTGGTCTTTGCCTTCAAAGAGATGGGAAAATCAATGACAAGTGTTCTGTAACAAGTGCTGCAAATGCAATCAGAGCATTCTGCCTCCTCCCGCTTTTGAAGTTCCTGTTTCTTTCTTTGCCTTTTTGATGAGACCCGGGATATTCTTTCTTCCCTTGTAGCAGGCCCATTCCTCTTTTACCCTCTGATTGGTAGATAGGTTGATTGAGGCCAGTGAATACATCATTTATTCCAAAGATCATCGGGGCAACTTCAAGCTCAGAATCTCCCTGATGACTAAGAAAGGGTTACATATTGAGTTTTGATTCCTGCCAAGTCCTGAGCTGCAATAATATTCTGCTCATGAGAACAACTCTGAGGACTTAGTCATTAGGAGAACCAAAGAACTATTTGTTCATTGTCTCTCTCTCTGTGTGTGTGTGTGTGCATTTGTGCACACATGTGTGCTACTGTGCACATGTGAACATCAGAAGAATACTTTAGGAGTCTGTTCTCACCTACTATGTGGTCTTGGATAGCACATGCCAGTCATCAGGCTTGGCAGAAGGTGACTGAGCAATCTCACCTGCCTTCCACTTTAGTATATGAAGTAGGGCCTCCCCTGAGCTCACCATGACTTCAGCAAATTGGCTATGTTGGCTGGGCAGCGAGCCCCAGGGATCCTCCTGTTTCCATCACCCCACCCCTGGGTTACAGGTTCATACCTTCATGTCTGGCTTTTTTCTGTGGGTTCTGAGGATTGAACCTGGCTTCCTACATTCACATAGCAAGCACTTTACCAACTGAATCATCTTCTCAGCCACTCCCCAGGGTTCTTTAAGGCCAGTATGTGGCCAAAGCTTAGCCACACTCAGACCCATGGTGAAATAAGGGAAATTTAGAGCTTTAGGGACTCACAAGCCATTACCAAATCAAGGCCCAATCCAACTGTGACAAGTGGGTCTCTGACCAGTTCTCACAGCCCCGAGGGACTGTATCTGTCAGAGGAAGACTGCTCCATTCAGCTTTAGATGTAACTATCAGTGCCCATGGTTTAGATGTCAGTGATAACATGCATAAAGAATGACCCGAGAGAAAGATAAATGATCGTTTTAGCTCTGGGGGAAGAATCACTGCTCTGGCTGTGACCGGATGGAAATGGACTAATGAAAACTTTAAGCTCAAATCCATGAATTCTAAAAGGGATTCTTTCAGAGTATAAAGTGACTTAAAGATTTATTTTGATTTTAGAGTATGTGGATATGTTGGGGTGGGGTGTGCAGGATAATGCAGAGCCCACAGAAGTCAGAAGAAGGTATCAGATCCTCTGGAACAAGAGTTACAGGTGATTGTGAGCTACTGAATGTGGGTTCTGGGAACTGAACCCAGGTCTCCTGCAAAAGCAGTGCATGCTCTTAACCACTGAACCGTCTCTCCAACCCCAATGCAATATGACTTAAAAGAAGAAAAACACCAGCTCGACCTTGACATACCATTTCAACCCGTGACATAGGCAGGCTCCAGATTATTAGTGTTCCATACTTACAATCGTTTACAAGATAAACGGCAATGATCTACTTCCCACCATTAGCAATAGTGATGGTTAGCTTTCTAGGAAGAAACTCGTTACAAGGGACCTAAATATTCTTGCAAGTAAGCCAGGATGACAGCTCAGTCAGTAGAGTGTTTCCCTTGAAAGCATAAGTGCCTGAGTTCAAGTCCCAGAACTTACGTGAAAAGCCAGATGTAGTGGCGCATGCTTCTAACCCCAGCACTGGGGAGACAGGCAGTTCCTGGGAGCCCAGTGGCAGCCAACCTTGGAAAAATGAGTGATTTGGGGGTCAGTGAGAGACCTTATTTCAAATAATAAAAATTGATGTCACCTGAGGAACAGCAATGGAGATTGTCCTTTGGCCCCTACATGCACACACAAACACACAGGAACACACAAAAGTATTTCAACAAGCAATTTTGGATTCTAGATCCAAGGGCAAAACACAGGAATGAAATGAAAATATGAAAACACGGGCTTGATTTCTTAGTTTGAAAAAGATTGCAAAAGTGGCCACTCCTCCCTAGGTTGAACAGACTATTGTAGTTTTTCTAAATAGACATAGCATCAAGCCTCCTTCTAATTCCATAGCTTTTTACCCATAGATTAGTGCAGCTCTCAGTCCTCATTGTGGAAGCATCTTGGTGTGCAATGGACACTGTTTAACACAGGGACTCCCAACTGGTCAGAGTACAGAGGACAAGGGTCTAGGAAGTGCTCAATACTAAATGAGAGGTCTGTGTTCTCTTCCCGAGGCTCAGGGACCATTGTGGAAGAGGAGGCAGAAAGACTGTAAGAGAATGGTTGCCTGCATAAGACCTGCATATGATCAAGCCAGGCAACAGTCTAGTGTGGGTGGAGGAGGCGCTCACAAACTCCATCCCTATTGACAGCAGATGGCTACTAGGGGAGGGAGAGACAGTTTCCTTTAGGTGTGTGGCCCCTGATGGACTGATCAGGCCTTAGAGTAGCCCCACACTTATGGGTATATGGGCAGCATTAGGTGGATTTGACCATTATTTAAAAAAAAAAGAGGAAACAAATTTTAGATGAATTCTTGGGGAGAAAATCTGGAAAATGCTAGATGGGGAAGTTGGAGGCAAATATATTCAAAATACATTGTAAACATATATGAAATTAGCAAAGAATAAGTTGAAAATATTATATTAAAATGGGTGATTTTGCCTTGCCCTATATTAACAAAACTTACTTACAAATTAGCATTAAAATAATGTCAAAAAGGTTTAAGAAACAAAGTGTTAAAAATATCTCTCACCACGCCCCATTCTTAAATGTGTCTCTTTACAATGAGATAAAGCCAACAACCAGACATGTAGGTGTGACCACTTACCACATTCTAACCACAAGCTAACTGCCTGGGTCAGCTAGGCATTCTGAGAGTCAACACATTCACCCACGCACAAGATGAAGCATTCATTATTTGGAACTCTAGGCTTTGGTGGTAATTTCTACCCCGTGAGTTAAAAGGTACACATTTACCCCATTGCTCCTGCTTCATCTGCCTCACATCTGCAGCTCTATTTCTTGAGAAATGGATAACCTGCCCAGATTGTCACTGTGTTAAACCCAGAACAAATGGTGCTCTAAACATCTCCCTCTTTAGCACTTCTTGGGGGCGGCAGAGATCAAATGGGGGGACTAGTGTTGATGGGAGAGGAGGCCCTTTGTTCCCGCCACCCAGCTAGCTTACACCCAAAATAATCACACAGAAACTGTATTAATTAAAATGGCTGCTTGGCCATTATCTCTAGCCTCCTATTGACTAACTCTCACATCTTGATTTAACCCATTTCTGTTAATCTGTGTTTACCACGAGGTCATGACTTCCTGGGAAAGATTCAGCATGTCTGACCTGCCAGCTCCATGGCGGCTCTCTCACTCTGCTTCTCCCAGAATTCAGTTCTGTCTTCTCTGCTTACCTAAGTTTTACCCTATCAAGCAAAGCAGTTTCTTTATTATTTAACCAATGAAAGCAACACACAAACAGAAGGACCTCCTACACCAGACTAAGCCTCTGGCAAAAACTGAAAAGCAGTTCAGTGCTTTTGGAGCAGTGCCCCAGGCGGTCCTGATGAAGTACCGGGGTGTAAGACGGACAATGAAGGGATAAGACAGCATAACCAGCATCTTCTGGTAGTACCAAGAAGTCCAAGTCTCTCAGCTCACAGTGTGCCTTTCCCAAGCCCAGCCATTCACATCTGCTCAGCATCTGCCACAGACCATCTACACCCCAGGAGTCAGCCTGTCTTACATAAAGCCGCCATATACTTGTTGAGATTACTGAGCTATCTATATTTCTACCACTCAAGTACATCCCAGCCTGGCTCCTCGCCCCTACCATTTTTCTTTTATATCTATTTCCCTGGTTGTACACACTATGGACCACCAAGTAAAGGACTTTTGTCTTAGAGGTAGACAATTCCCAACTATAGTTACAAAGCCACCTTTCTTAATCTCCTATGATTAGGGTCATAAGCTCCTGTTGACTCTGGTTTCAGGATCCCTTTTATCACCCATCTCAAAGATTCTACATACTGATCATCAGAATTGAAACATAGGCTGATTCCTACTGTTCCTCTCTGTCCCGGGCCATCTTCAGTTACATTAAACCCCTTCCACCCAGTCATCATCAGTGTTGTTCCCATCAACGTAGTATTTCTGTCCTTTTCAAGTTACTTGTGTATAGCTCTGTGATAGGAAACCCTATGACAGTGTATCCCTATGACACAGTGTATCCCTATGACAGTGTAACCCTATGATAGTATATCACTATGGGAGTGTAACCCTATGATAGTGTATCACTATGGAATGTAACCCTATGATATATATATATATATATATATATATATATATATATATATGCCTTTGAATTACTTGATTTTTACTTTGCCTCAATTTTATTTCCTTCACCATTTACTTCTTTTTAAATTATATTGATTCAGTTATTCATTTGTGTGTGTGCCTACATGTGTAAGCATGTGCTTGTGCATGTATGTAGGTACATATGTTCCATGGCCTGCATGTGGATGGCAGAGAGCAACTTGAGAGAATCAGTTTATTCTTTCCACAACATGGGTCCTGGGGCTTGAACTCAGGTTGTGAAACTTAGCAGCAAGCGCCGTTACCTGCTGCGCCATCTCACCAGCCCCGTCTCTTCTATTTGTCTCACTCTACTTCATATACCCTTAGAGGTTACTATATATTCCATTGGACCTGGTGATATTTAATGTAACTTTGTAAAGTATTTATGTCATGTCTTCTCTCTTTTTGACTTGAAAGTATGCTTTCTGGTTTTTTTATTAGTTATTTATTATTTTATTACTATTCCTTTCTTATTGTCGTATGTTTTCCCCATTGTTTCTGGTATATCTAGTGAGGAGACATATATTCATTCTTTTTCTGTTCTTGACTGTGGATACCACGTGACCATCTACCTGGAGCTCCTACTGCTGTAACTCCACCAGAAATAGCCCTGGAATTGTGAGCTGAAATAATAAGTAAATAAAGCCATTCTCTGAGAAGTTCCTTCTTATTCCAGCAACAAACGTGAAATTGAAATAATGACATATGCTCCTTCTGCATCTTTGACTGAGTCCATAGTAAAAAAAAATTGAAAACCTGTCAACAGAAGAAAACAGTGGTGTATTATTATCTGTGTTCATCCAAACAGCCTCAAACCATTCATTAGCTGTACATCTACACACGTTACAGGAGCAAGGACACATGTTCATGATGAGTCTTCAAGATAAAATATCAGAAAGAATGAAGAAGGAATCTGTCTTAGTTATTTTTCTGTTGCAGTACTAAAATAACCTGGCCAACGCAACACCTTTAAGGAGAAGGGGTTTACATAGACTCACAGTTGCAGAGGGATAGAATCCTTCCCATTAGAGAAAACAGGGGATCAAGTCAGAGAGGCACGGTGGCAGGAGCAGGAAGCTGGCTGATCACATTGCGTTCACACCTGGGAAGCAAAGGACAAATGACAAGCAGGATGAGGTTCTAAAACGCCAAAGCCTGCTTACAGTGAAGTGCTTCATCCATAAGGCTCTACTTCCTATAGCTACAGGGCACCTCCAAAGAGCACTACCAGCTGGGGACCAACTGTTTAAACACGTGAGGCTGCGGGATCATTTCTCATTCAAACCACGACAGGGGCATTTCATGCATGAGAAAATAAAGCAGGAAGAGGAAAGAGAGAAATATAAACTCTTTCTGAAACAGGGAGTCTGTGTAAATATCAATTCCAGTTTCATTTGGATCCTACATTTGAAAGGATTTGAAAGGTGTATTTGTCTATCGTCATTACTGAAATTAATTATTCTTACATCCGTGGTTCCACAGAACTTGACTTACGAGCTCAGTGTAGTGTTGGTAGTCATTGGCATGGTTCACTATATATTTCCTGTCTAGCCCTTCCAGGTGCATGCTACGATTTCACTTCCTTGCCCGACTCTGAGCTTGGTATAATCATTTGACTTGGCTTAGCCAAAGAAATCTGAATAAAAGTATTCTATCATTCTGGTTGGAAGCCCTCCAAAGCTGGTTTTCGCCAACCATGATGTGTAAGAAGCAGATAGTGAGATACAGCCTAGACTGGTTTCATTCCTGAGGATGTTATTAGTAATAAAGCTTTGCTGAACTATATGGCACTTGCATGTGAATGACAGCAATGTGGTATAATCTACGCAGACTGATGGTAAGATTTGCTATGTGAATGAGATGGAAACTTTGGGTCTCTGTAGGAGTAAGGAAGATAAAGATGGGTCTAGTAAAGGAGACACGATAACAAATCAAATATGCAAAGTCACCTCAGTGTACTCTGTGTTCTCTTCAGCTTTCCCTTTCCTGTGAATCAGAGGTGTCAGTATTAACCTGCCAGGCGAGATGTGTCCTCTGGTGCAGTAGTGGCATTGGCTGCTGTGGGGCAACCAATAGCTCTCTGACTGGGTTTGAGGATGACATTCACAATCTAAATGTGGCTAAAAGTCCATGGGTTGAAAGCAGGATGAGACTTGTTTGAGAGAAGAGATTCAATGGTAGTGGGAGAGGAATGAGAAAGAGTAATAATAGGTATATATAAAATGTATTATATGTGTGTGTGTGTGTGTGTGTGTGTGTGTGTGTGTGTGTGTGAAATTATCAAAGAATAAATAAAAAATAAATTTCAGGATCATTTGTGATTATAAATATAATTTACTTGTGAAAACTGGGTGCTGGATTTTTTTACCCCTCAGTTAAAGAAAGCCTTCTATCTTCTTCATGATTGTATTTAAAGACATACCCCCAAGGGAAGGAACCCTCCAGTCTTCCTTTAGTAATTCCAGGAATTCTAACCTTGGTTGAACCTCCAATGCCCCCTGCAGCTCATGTGGGAACCAACCCCTCCATGAGTAGAAAGAGCATGGTCTTCCTAGGGTTTCACCTGGACAGTCCTAACACTCTTTCCCCAAGCTTCTCAGGACAGTTGGCTTTGGAGTGGCATGGGAGGGAAGGCCATGCCTGATGATCACCTGAGAGTCCTCACCTGAAATTTCACCTTTCCTTCTGGTGTCATGGAAATAATTCCATGGCCATATTTGTGATGGGAATGCTGATTGCCGGCTTCATAGGCTCTAGAATGACTTAGGAGACAAACCTCTGGGCACATCTGTGAGGATGTTTCTAGGTTGGGTTAGTGAGGAAGAGAGACTTACCCTAAATGTGGGTAGCAGCAACACCCAGGGCTGCAGTGAATGAAAAGGAGGTGAGCGGTGAGCACAGCATCTACCTCTCTGCTCCCTGACTGTGTGTGCCCTGTGACAGCTGCCTCACGCTGCAGCTGCCAAGTCTTCCTCGCTATGATAGCGTTCCTTCTTAAGCTATGGACCGAAACCGACCTTTCCTTCCTTCATGGGCTCCTGTCAGACTTTTCATAACAGTCACAGGTAATTAACCAGAACTAAAAAGCATTTTGTTCCCTTTCGTTTAAAGGCTGCAGCCCTCCTTCTGGCTCACTGCAGTCTCCATTATTCTTTCTTTGTTTGTTTGTTTTGTTTTTTCGAGACAGGGTCTCTCTATGTAGCCTTGTCTGTCCTGGAACTCACTCTACAAACCAGGCTGGTCTCGAACTCACAGAGATCAGCCTGCCTCTGCCTCCTGAGTGCTGGGATTGAAGGCGTGCGCCACCACCACTCAGTCTGCATTCTTCAAGTGTTCGAATGGGAACCCTTTTCAACACTGACTTAAAGTTCTTTCCCTAGGCCAATGCTGAGCCCGCCAAGAGACGGTAGTCTTTGGAGTATGTGAAGGGAACTTATCTTGCTTTGTGATTGGAACAAGGTGACAATAGTTGTCCCATGAATATATTCAACTGCATTCTCAGACTTAATTTTTCTCCTGTGGGAATAGTTGCCAGTATCTTCTCCTATACATGTAGCTATTTTATATGAAATCTGAATGTGTATGTTCTTTAAACTCATGTACTTGACTGAGCAGAAAGCGGGTTTTGCTTGAGCAGAACCTTCAGATGTGACTGTGATTAGCAGCCTTTTGATTCTCCCTCCCCATTGTCATACAGTCCTCTGTCTGTTGACAGCTGAGCTGGTCTGTAAGTTTACTCTTCTTGACACTTGAGCCCCGAGCTTCTTCCCTTTATTTACATCTCCAAGCATTTAACTAGGTCAGAAGTTGTGATCCCTTTAACAAACAGTTTGCTAGCCGGGGCTTGAGATGAGATGGGGTTGAGAATGAAAAGTTTATTTAAAAAAAAAAAAAAACTAAGAAAATGGGAGTCAGACATCTCGGCAAGAGACGGTTTGCCGTAAGTATATATGTTAAGGCCCTAAATTTAAATCCCAATATTGAAAAAGAAATAAGTGAGAATCTGGGCACAGAGATGGGTAGAGCTGATCATTAACACAGACCGCACGCTGCTGCCCTTAGTTACTCATGAGATCAGCTACACTGTTTGAGGCCAGCGGTCGCGGAGAGCACAGAGGAGCAAGCAGCAGCGCTTCGGTGGGTGAGATGGCTCAGTGAGAAGCGGGACTTGCGGCCAACACAAAGACCTGATCTTTATCCCGAGAACCCACATGGTGGAAAGAGAGAACTGAGTCCTGCAAGCTGTCCTCTGACCCCACCACGAACACCAACAACACACGCGGGAAATCGGCGAAAGGGCCTTTTGCGGAGGACTTTGAGGCACCGTCTTTGTGTGCGCACCTGTGAGGCTGAGTGTGGGCAGTGTTAGAGACGCGTGTGACACGCGAAAAAGACATTGGAATTCTTCATCTGGGGCTGGGGAGATGGTTCCGTGTGCGAAGTGTCTGCAGTGTGAGCACGAGGACCCGAGTGCAATCCCCAGCAACTACATGAAACCTGGGCACGCTAGTGCATGCTTTAACCCTGGTGCCGAAAGAGAGCTCCCTGGCAGTGGCTGGCTAGCTAGCCTAACTTAACTAGTGAGTTCCAGGCCAGTGAGAAGCTCTGTCTCAATAAACAAGGTAAATGGTACCTAAGGCATGATAACTACGATCGTCCTTTGGCCTCCACATCAGTACAGACACACATGAACACACACACAAACACATACATATACAAACATACACACACAGATAGGCACACACAAACATACATACAAACATACACACATATACACCCATATAGAAGCATATACACACGTACAAATACAAGCATACACACACATATAAACATATACACAAACATACACACATATACAAGCATGCACACACAAACCCACACATGTACAAACATACACATATGCATACTCATACATACACATTCATATATACATATACAAGGATACACACACATACAAACACACACACACACACACAAACCCACACATATACAGAATACACACATACACACTATTCATCTAAAAGGTCTCAGGGAATGTCAGGCATCCTACAAGACATCTAGTGGTATTTACCTTCTTTCATCTTCTGCCTCCTTCTTTCCGTTTTTCCAATCCCCTGACACGCCACCCTCGCCACATAAAACCAGTATTAGTCCAAATGACACAGTTAAACACAAGATGGCTAAATCTTCAGCAGGCTTTAGAGTCTCACCCAGCCACTGTCGTAGCCGGCTTAAACGCTCTTTTCTCTGACTAGAGAGTGTATCAAGGTAATCAAAGACAAGCGGAGCAATTTCACTAACTGCCAATGGAGCAGAGAAATCTGTGTGTGGAAAATTCCACTGACACTAGAAGCAAACGTTTTGAAGGGAAAAATGACATTAAATGCATTCGGAAGACTCCGTTTCAAAATCCTAGCCTTTTGCTCTGCTCCCAGAATGTTAGTGTTAATTAGTCTAGCAGAGCTGTCCTGAGACTCACTGCCTTCAGTCGGGGCTCTTCTGAATCTTTCTGCTCTTACCCCCTGGAGGGCTTGTCACATAAGGGTAAAAAGTTTGGACGAACAAAGCCAAAGTCAAGAGGGAGAAACAGTAAACCTTGGGAGAGAGTAGAGAGAGAGAGAAAATGCATACAGATAGGGACTCCCAGGGGGACAGGAGGACAGAAATTGTGGGAGAAAGAGACCCCAAGAGGGAGGACAAAACAGGTTCAGACCAGCTTCAAAGAATTCTTCCTGACTGAGCACAGTAGGAAAAGGTTAAAATAACACAGGCTTCTCTCAGTGAAAAGCAAGAACAAAAGACCTTGAGCAGGACCAGGGTTTTGTATTCATCTGGCACCTGCTGCAGACGGAGGACCTCGCTGACTCTGGGAATTGAATTCTATATGAGCCATTACACTGATGGGCAAGTTAATAGTTCATATAAGTGGCACATTTATTTAAGCGACTGTGACAACTCTGGGGGCATTTATAATGTACAAATTTATACAAAAAGTCAAATGCTTTATGAGAAGCAACTTAAGGGAGGAAGAGCATGATCTGCCTTACAGGGTACCGTCCTCCACAGTGGGGAAGTCACAGTGGCCTGAGTGTGAGGCAGCGAGTCACACGGCATCCATAGGCAGGAAGCAGAGGGAAGGGTGTTGGTGCTCAGCTCACTTTCTCACTTTTTACTGAGTTTAGGACCCCAGTCTATGGGATGGTGCTGCCCACATTTAGGGCTGGTCTTCCCCACTTATTTAAACCTTTCTGGAAACATCTTCATAGACACACACAAAGGTGTGTTTCTATACTGGCTTTAAATCCCATCAAGTCGACACGGAGAATGACTGTCACAGATGGAATTCACTGGAGGCACAGCCACATCATCTCCAGGGTCTAGGCTTAGAACTGACTTTCACTGGGTACTCACCAAGCTGGGCTCTGCTACAACGCCAAGGCAAAGGTACATTTTAGTCAAGTTTTCTATTCTTAACAGGCTTTAAAAATTCACTGATACTCATTCCTAAACCCCAACTAAATTTAAAAGATTCTGTACTGGATTCAAAGAAGCTTTTAAAATTTGTGTGTGCATGCATGTATGTGTGTGTATGTTGTGTGATGGACACACACCGCAGCACATGTGTGCAAAGCAGAGGACAGCTTTATACTCATTTGTCTCCTTCACCTCTACGTGGGTTCTGGGAACAGAACACAAATCACCAGGTTTGCACAGCAAGCGCTGTTATCCCCTGAGTCAACTCATTTGCCCTCAGAGAAGTCTTTTAAGGACAAAAAGATAATAATCAAAATGTAAGCATAAGACCAATATATTTATTAAATAACTTTAAAAATATTACTAAATGATCTAAGCCTTGACTTTCACAAAATAAACCACAGCCCCCAAAAAGCCTCATTTCATATAATAAAGCTTCTTACAGGCAATCGGTTTGCCAGCTACCAAGCTGTTCATTTCCCGCTCTTGACCTCTGCCTGTTCCATGCTACCAGGCATCCAGCTCCCCCAAGGTCAGCAAACATTTCTGGACACATAATATAGTCTGTCATCTTTTGTGGGGCCATAGCCCTGTATTTTGTTCTAACCTTTTATTTCACAGGATGGAGAGAGCCGGGCGATGGTGGCGCACGCCTTTAATCCCAGCACTCGGGAGGCAGAGGCAGGCAGATTTCTGTGAGTTCGAGACCAGCCTGGTCTACAAGAGCTAGTTCCAGGACAGGCTCCAAAGCCACAGAGAAACCCTGTCTCGAAAAACCAAAAACCAAAAAACAAAAACACAGGATGGAGAGGTATCTTGGAGAAAAGCTCTGGGAGAACTTGGAGAGGGAAGTGAGGAGCAGATTTGAGCAAAACAAAACGCATTCATGTAAAAAGTATTTTTAATAGGAAGGTGTGGCATTTTATATCTCCTTTCTGTGTGTGATTGTTCACAGAGGACCCAGGCTGCCCCTGGCAGTGGCCTGACATATCAAGGGGTGACCGTGTGGGAAGAGGGGACGCCACACTTCCTAAAGCATTGCTTCCCCATGAGCTAATCTCCCTCCACCAAAATATTCCCAGCTGGCTCCTTCTTCCCTCAGGACTCTAGACACCATCCGAAATGTCAAGGGATACTTTGGAGTGCTTGGCATACCCCCAAATTGAGCTAGAATATGAAAATGTGTAAACTGATAATCTTGATCCAGTCGCGGTGATTGGAATTTCGTTATAATATAAAAATTTGTGAACTAATTATCTTGATCCAGTTGCAGTGATTGGAATTTTGTTTGTTTTGGCCAAATCTTTTCCCTCGTGGACAGTAAGAATTTGCAGGATTTTCTAAAATGGGTTGCCCAGGAAGAGAAGTGGTTTGACCCTACTGTGTATGCCAAGTATCTTATCAGCCCAAATCAATAGCTCTTCCTCCCATGCATGTGGGTTAGAAAAGAAAAAGGTACCCAAGAAATGTCTACATTATTCCATGGTTGGGAAATACCATAAGAGGATATTTGTATTAGGGAGGCACTACAAGTTTTTATTATCATCTTTATTTAGCATAAAACATCATTTAGCAAAACATTGAGAGACAAGCTTTTATCTAGAGGAATAATAACACATGCTACTTACATTGTGACAGAGATGCAGTCTCTGTCACATAACATTTATACAAGTATGTATATTTGTAGGTATTAATAAGTGATATGCCTATTGATGTATATATTAATAAATGATATGTTGTTTGTAATAGCAGTCAACCCAGGGCAAAGTATAAACACTTTACGACACAGTGTTACTCCAATTAAGAAGATGAATCGGTTCTGGGGGGATAGCTCAGTGGATAAAACACTGGACTTGCAAACATGAGGACTTGTGTTTGTATCCCCGCACGCATGTAAAGCTCAATCTGTCTGTAATCCAGGGCTCCAGAGGCAGAGACATTATGTCTGGAGCAAGCGGGCCAGCTAGATAGCAACACAATCCACTATATTTGAGAAAATTTCTGGTTCTTAAGCAGACTTTTAAACAATCAATCCAAACTCCAATAAATGAAAAGCTGACCCAATCAAGTTAAGAAAACAGTTGTAGACAATATATTTTACATTTAGGCCAGTTGAAAATTTTGAGATCAACTGTCAGCGCGCTCCTAGCCTTAGTTAGCTCTGGAATACATTGCTTTTCAGAGTTCATTGCTGATTTCAATGCACTGACTACATTCAATACACAGTAGTGTTCCCGAGAAGAATGGGGGGGCTCCTTAGCTGACCCTAAGGAGACACTTCCTGAGCCAGTGAGATGGCAGGGGGTCAAGCCCGGCTGCCAAGTTAAGGACTTAAGTTCAATCCCTGGATTCACAGAATGAATGAAAGAACAGATTTTTCCTGCAAGTTGTCCTCTGACTCTGTATATGTACCGTGATGCATATATGCACCCCCTACACACAAATAAACTAAAATGTACTAATATTTTTAAAAGAAAGAGAAATTTCAAAAGAATTGACAAAGTCTATCAGGAGAACTTTGTGCTCTGATAACACACCATGTGGCCTTGCGGTTTGAAGAATGTGATTAACTGGGTAGTTATCATATTCCTTATTCTTACTCCCTTTAGAGGACAGAAGAGAAGGCAGATGATATCTCCAACCCTTGTCCCCACCCAAACACCCTCCCCGAGTTAGATTATCAGCACTAAAAATACATTCTTACCTGGGAAATTTTAAGAGTAGGAATAAGAAGAAAAAAATCAGATATTTACTTTTGCTGGTACTGAAAGCCCAAGGCAGAAACCTCTCTAAGAGCAAGGAGTAGTGCCCCCAGAGCAGATAGGTGGCTTGGGGACCATGACATCCTGTGGATGATCACCAGAAATGTAACTGGGACAACTGAGTGCAAAGAGTCCCAAAGGAACTGCCGGAGAGAGAGAGGTGGGCTCTCCATCCCCTCTCTGATAATAATTAGTGTATAAAATACCAAATCAACAAAGCAGGACAGAAAAGTCAATGCATGTAAAACACCACAGGCCCTGAAGGATGGAAACGTTCTAACCCATGTTCATTGTCCCTCAAAAGCAAGGAGCTTATCGTAGCTATCATCACTTTGGAAAATAAATATGGAATATAATACAAACGCTTATTTAAACTGTGTCAGAAGCCCATGAACTTAATGGAGGAGGGATATATATATATATATATATATATATATATATATATATATAGACACGTATTGAAAACTGTACTGCAAGTCATTGAGCTCCATGAGAGAGGAATAAAGTCTGAAGAGGTGTGGGAGACACAGAAAGAGAAAAATAAGTTATGTGGACCTGAAAACTGTCAAGAACTTAAGCATGTCTCTCCCCCCCACCCTCTGTGTGTGTGCATGTGCATGTGTACACTTCCCTGTGTGCACATGCGTCTGTATGCACAAACGGACGCCAGAAGCCTGTGTCCAGTGCCTTCTGTCTCTCTCTCCATCTTGTTTTTGACATGATCTCTCTCAGAACCTAGAGCTCGCCGATTATGCTAGAATGGCTGGCAAGCAAGCCATGGGGATCCTCCACCCTCTGCCTTCCCAGTCCTGGTTTATAGCATTTTATGTGGTGTTGGGGATCTGAACATGGGTCCTTAAGCTTGCACAGAAAGCATGTTCCCAAGTGAGTCATCGGCCTGAGAACTTGGACATCTTCTGATACCATGTTCTTGAGCCAGAAGACTATATTGAGTGACTAACTGGGTGTTATCATTTTAAATGACATACAGCCGTGAAGGCTCTCCAGGAGATTTATTAAGACCACAATAATACTACTAATAATTATTAAGTTTCTAATACTCTAAATAATAAATGATAATGTCTATGTAGTGAAAGAAAAAAAAACGGTACGAAGGAACCCTGGAGTGTGAAACTGTGCAGTCTCTTTCTCCATAGAAAGTGTCTCTCAGTTTGAAGTACAAATTTTCCCTTTGGATTGAGCTTTGGGAAGAATTCGGTGTTGTACCCTTCACTCTGACCAGGGTGGGTATCAAAAGCACCTGAGGGGGGGGGGTCATCTGCTTTAGGCCATTCTGAAAGACAACCTATCCCAAAATTACACTCCTAATCACTCTGAAAATCCGCTTGGCCTCCTCCCCTATAACTCCCAGGTGTATATAGAAAATGCAGATTCCATTAGTAGAAAATTGCCAGATGGCCACTGCTGAGGTGCCTTAGGCTAGCACCTCCCAAACAGTGCATTGTGCCTTTAAGAGGAAGGGCAGCATCTCCTGGAGCCTTAGATCTGGGGCTCAGAAACCCGAGAACTAAAGTAACAGAACTACTGCTTCACTGCTATTATCCCAACTCCTGGGCAGGATCCACCAAAAACCCATCGCCTCAGGACTCCTTACTCCCAGGCCTCTTTCAGCTACGTGTCTCCTTCTAGCCTTTGACGTTGGTTGTGAGCCGGAGAGCTTCCTCCGTCCCATCACCATGATTTATTGTGTGTGTACACATGTGCATACCATAACACACATGTGGAATGATTTATTGTGTGTGCGCATGTGCATACCATAACACACATGTGGAAGTGAGAGGACAACCCCAGGAGGCTGCGCTCACCTTCCACCTTGTTCGAGACACAGTCTCTTATTTCACACGTAGTCCCGCTGGCAGCTGAGATGTGCCTGTCTGCCTCCCACATCTCTGTTGGAGCACTGGGTTACAAACACGCACTCCTGCCCTGATATCTCTTATGCCGCTGTATCCTTGACTCAAGTTTGCTTTCCTTCCTGTTCTTCTAAGAAGTGGGCAACTCTGAAGATTTTAGAATATACACAAACTACCCTAAGTCTTGTTAAAGGGACCGGAGAAGCCTGGAGGGTCCACAGTGTGCACCTTTGTGTATCACCCAGACCTTCAGTCACACCACAGTGACTCGCTTCTCATTGCATACAGGGCTTCAAATAGAATTAAAGGGGTGGATTTTGTGAGGAACTGAGATGTGGAGGGCTGGGCTGTGTGCTGTCTAATTCTGAAAATGTCTTTCCTCCTGCATATGAGTGGTGCTCACTACAGTTGATCAGTGAACAGCCTCCGCAGTGATACACAGGACTTTGATCAAGGGAGCACAATTTTTGTCTTAAATTTAGCCTTCACTTTCTTAATTTTTTTGACCGATAAGTAAAACAATATTTGTCCTTATAAACGAAGACAGTGTCAGCTCTGACCAGCAAGTGAACGGAGAACAAACTTATGAATACAAGAGATTTAGCCTAGTTCTGTCATTGACACCTCCCAGGCAATGATTGTGCTATAAGGTTATTGCACTTGCTGGTGAGAAGCATCTTACCTATGACATCATCCACTTCTGCTGGATGCTGCTCCCAGGAAAACGGGATGGCTTGCTGTGTATCCTGACATTTGCTCCCAATTGTGTGAGAAGAGGAACTGAAGGCTTGCCTTCTCTACTCTGAAGTCCAAGGTCATCTGAACTCCTCTTAATTCTGTTCCTTTAGGAAAAAGCACGTTTACTAGGGTAAATTTGTCCATCATTAAGAAGAAGTATAGGGATGTAAGTTTATGCTCTAGCAAAGCGTGAAGTCTTAACACACAGGCAAAGATTATTACACCAGGTAATTATTGCTGCAATTGTACAACGGTGAACAAACCCATTGGAGAATGGGGTATGGACTGCAGAGGGAATCAGGTTCACGGAGGAAGTGTGGTGGAGTCCTGTGAGACGTAACCAGTTGCTTCTGGATGTGTCCATTTGTGGCTGTGAGGCTTTTCTCTGTCCAGCAGAGACAGCGTGACAGAACAGCTCATGTCCTAGCAGAAAGTGAGCCAAGAAAAGAGGATACCAGCTCAGCTGCCTTTCTTCTCTCTCCCCCTACTCCTATCGTGTGGGGCAGTAGCACCTACTTTCAGTGTGGACCTCCCCTTCAGCTAATGCCCTCTGGAAACATCCTCCTTGTAGGGTGAGGTGGCTTCTAACCGGCAGAACAGAGCCGCAGAGATGTCAATGTGATCGTTGTACACAGAGCCCTGGAGAGCAAGGCATGAGAAGGGCTCAGGGAGCATTTTAATATGTACAGAGGAGTCTGCACCGGGGGAGCTAATGATAGCTCAAGCATCCAACACAGGAACTGCATGTTACTACTCTTCAGGCCCGGGAAACTGGCACAAATGTTGAGAGTAATGGGTGTCATGTGCAGCCATATGCACTTGGGATTTTTTATTTTACTATCTCTCTCCCTCTGTGACATGGGCGTGTGTGTGATATAAATGTGTGTGTGCGACATGAATGTGTGTGCAGGTGTGCATATCAATGTGGACATGTGTGGAAGACAGAGGGCACTGTCTTACCCATCCTACCACTTTCCAGCTTACCCCTTTGAGACGGGCTCTCATCTCCCATTAGGCCCGGAACCAGGCGGGCAAGCAGCGAATCCCAGCAATCCTCCTGCCTCCCCTTCCACAGATTTGGGGTTACAGGTGCGTATTTGTCCACACCAGGCTTTTCACACGGGCCCTGGAATTTGAAAACAGGTCTCTGTTTATGTGGCACATGCTCTTGCCCACTGAGCCATTTCTCCAGCCTGGCATTTGGGGTTCTAAAAGTAGAATATATAACCAAACAGTCTTAGACTTGAACCTTATGGGGCTCAACACACAACCCAAAGTATGGACCTTCTTTCTCACCACTTCTGCAGGAAATGATCCAGGACAAGAATTATTCTCCATGGTGGGTCATGGAAATTAGAAGTGCTCGCCCCAAGAGCAGGCATTGAAAGGAAAGATAGCCATGTCTTCTTTGAAAGCCTTTCATTCCAAAGGCATATGGCCTCAAATTCTAGAAGGAATGCCACACAGAGAGGTCCTGAAGAGGCAGAGCCAACACACCTTGTGAGTTCTCCTCTGCTTATGGCTTTCCTCCTAGTCTTCCATACAGACATTTCTGTGGGACTGCGTGCTTTTCATCAGATACAAGCATGGAAGAAGTCAGCTTTCTCTGGACCCGTTGGTCCTCGTTTGGATGCTTCCCGTGTTATATAAAAGTTTGATTGTTGATTGTTGTGGAGTATTAGTTTAAGATGTGTTACATTTGTTTATGCTGTGGAATATTTGTTTAATGATGCAACGATGTGCTGCATTTCTTTATGTTGCACTTGTTTAACTCTGTGAAGCAGTGTTATTTTGCCTGCCTCAAACACCTGATTGGTTTACTAAAGAGCTGAATGGTCAATGGCTAGGCAGGAGTGGGATAGGCAGGGCTACCAGGCAGAGAAAAGAAATAAAAGGAAAAACCTAGGGAAGAGAGGAAGGGAGCAAGAGAAGGAGAGAGGACAGCAGGCGCTACATAGCTATCCATGGAGTAAGAAGGAAAGAAAGATGTATAGAATAAAGAAAGGTGAAAATCCCCTAGCCAAGAGGTAGTAAAGAGAAATGAAATATTTTAAGTTAGAAAAGCTGGCTAGAAACAAGCCAAGCTAAGACCAAGCATTCATAAGTAAGAATAAGACTCCATGTATTTATTTGGGAGCTGGGTGGTGGGTCCCCCAAAGAATAAAAAATGAACCAACTATGGTTGATTATGTAAATTTTTTGTTCTTTGCCCTATGAACCTGACTTTGGTTCTAGTGTGTCCTCCTTTAGCCCATGCAGACCTCAGTTCTACCCTTGAGAGACTCAAGCCCTCCAAGCCTTGGTCCTTTCATCTAAAGAACGGGAAGAATCATGACATCTAGTTATGGTTTTATATGTGTTTGCTTGTGTGTGTGTATGTGTGCAGATGGAAGATGAAGGAAAACCTCAGGTTGCATTCGTTGGGTACTGTCACTTTGTTCTTTGAGACAAGACCTCTCATTGGCCTAAAGCCCAGCGATTCAGCTAAGCTGGGGGTCCAACTGTCTCTTCCTCCCCAGTACTGAGATTATAAGTGCCACGGACCGGCTCAGGGGAGCCACTCAGACCATGAGAGAAGCAGGGTCTTGGTACACAGGAAGGCACAAGTTCGGCGAATGACAGACAGACACTGTTGCGGGATGTGTCTTCTATCTATCTGATTATTTCATTGGTTAAGTAATAAAGAAACTGCTTGGCCTGATAGAACAGAACATAGGTAGGTGGAGTAGACAGAACAGAATGCTGGGAAGAAGGGAAGTGAGTCAGATGCGATGAAGCTCCGGCCCAAGATGGACATGGGTTAGAATCTTTCCAGTAAGCCACCACCTCGTGGTGCTACACAGATTATTAGAAATGGGTTAACCAAGATGTGAGAGGCTAGAGCTAATGGGCCAGGCAGTGTTTAAATGAATACAATTTATGTGTTGTTATTTTGGGCCATAAGCTAACCAGGCAGCCGGGAGCCAGATGGGAATGCAGCCCATCACCTCCTCACTACAAGACATAATACACAAGAGAGTGGTTGGAATCTGCTGCAATTTTACTGAATTTTTGTTTTTATTATATAGTATTCAAACAACAAACCAGGAGGTCATATATCATTGGTTGGCACAGTATGAAAGCTTCTTTTAGTCACATCAGCGATATTTATGAAAAACATATTATCAGGGACAGGTGTTATACATAAAGCATCCTTAGAAGAGGAAATCTTGTCCTTGGGAACATAAACCTCAAACAAGTGGTTTCATCTTAAGAATAGAACGTTTCTGTCTCATTATCGCTCTCATGGCCTTTCCTCTTTCTAACACTTTCTTCATTTCATCTAGTGACCAAATATGCCTAATCAGCTCTCTGCACCTGTTGAAATATACTTTTTAGTACCTTCTTATGCAGCAGACACCATGGGGGTTGGGATCTAGCAAGCCTATCCGTAAAGTTCAAAGTATACTATAACAGTCTTTGTCCATCAACATTAACCCATCTATTCCCTTGCACATCATACACCTGTGTATAACAAGGGTTCTGCTGTAATCTTATACATTCCCATATTGTGCTTCCTTATCCCAGAGCTGTTCCTGAAGAGAATGATCCTTGTCTTGTAGATATATAGAATATCATTATTATAAAAGAGATTGTGCAAAGCCCTACATAGCCAGCTACTCGAGAAACCTGTCTATGCCTCAGCTGTGGCTAATACCGGGCTGTCTGCCATTGACCTCCAGGAAGCCTAGTCCCATAGGACACATAGCTCCCATCCAGCATAATGACATATGTCATGTCACACAGACGACACTAGAGTTGGTATGGCATATAAGCATATTCCATATGCCTAGATTTTTAACATGGTCTGTGGGGTCAGGTCCTCATACTTATGTGTGGCCAGGACTTCATCTACTGAGCCTTCTCCCAACTCTAGTCATGGAGTTTTTCATTAAGATACAATTAAGATGAAGATGGAGAAGACATTAACACATCACTCTTGAATGAGAAATAAGCAATAGATGATGAGAGTCGCAGCAGTGCTATACAGTGAGTGGAAAGGGGGAGTAAGAGAACGAAGAGAGAAAGAGGAGGAGGAGGGAAATAACTGGGGAAGAGGAGAAGAAGAAAGAGAAGCAGAGAGGAAGGAAAGGAGTCAGAAAGAATGCAGAGAGGAAATTAAAGAAGTCAGAGAAGCTCTGGGGAAAGGGCAATATTGAATTCACTTCTATGCCCAGCACTGGCACAAAGCATGGCATATCTGACTAGAAGCACTTGTTGAATTAAAGAACACATTTATCTCAGGAAGCCAGATGTATATTGGCTTCTTATCTGCACCAGCCTCAGAGGGGTGGCTGGGGTGACAAACTGTGACTAGCAGGAGTCCATAGGATGCCCATGGAAGAAAAAAATATATAGACTGGATAATATGCGGTGCCTGCTTGAAAAATCTGCAATGATAGTAACTACTATGGATATCAACGACACTTCTTATCTTTCTATCACAGCTGGAAGATAAATGCCAAAGTCAGGGCAGGCTCAGGGCTGGCTGAAAGTCCTGGCACCCTTGAGTGGTAATTGGGTGTTCTTGCTGGGTTACTTCTCATCAGATTTCATGGAATTTTTTTTTAATGTCAACACATAATGACAAGTTCGGATTTCCATATATCACTCACATAATAATCAAGCCAGTATTTAACACTCACTGTATGATTAAAGCCCCATTAGGTCCACATTAACTACCCATTTGAATGGCTAAACCTAGCCTGTCACCTTGCAACATGCACGTGGTGAATGTCTGTCATAACTGAAGCATGGTCAGCCTTTGCTCATGAATCCACCTTCCTTCACAGGGGTCAGGTGACACACAGGTGTAAACAGTTTCCCTGTGGTATCCTTGAGAGCCTGGCACCCACATAATCCCACCAGGAACATGAGAAAGGACCCCCAGATCATTCAACCAGCAGGTTGTTGGTTAGAGCCTGGTGTCAATGACTGGTTCTTCCCACTTAGCCATAACCCGCAATCAGAAGGAAGTTTTTCAAGCTGGGGAGACAGTGCAATCCTTCAGAGCACTTGCTGCTCTTGCAGAGGACCTGAATTTGGTTCCCAGTACCTGTGTTCAGAAGCTCACCATCACCTCTAACTCCAGATTCAGGGGACTTGGCATCCTCTTCTGACTTCCTTGAGTTCCTGCACATGTGGTGCATGCATGTGCACATACACACACATACATGTAGATGGAACGGCAGGGCTGCGTCCGGCCATCTGGCTAGCTTTACCCAAAATAATTACATGGAAACTGTATTCTTTTAAATACTGCCTGGCCCATTAATTTCAGCCTCTTAATCACATCTTGATTAACCCATATTTAGTAATCCGTGTAGCACCACGAGGTGGATCCCTTACCAGGAGAGATCTTAACCTGCATCCATCTCAGAGAGGAGAGGCATGGCTACTGCTTATGGCGACTGCCTGAAGCGTCTCCTCACTGCCTTCTACCCAGCATTCTGTTGTTTACTCCACCTACCTAATTTTCTGTCCTATTGGGTCAAGCAGTTTCTTTATTAATTAACCAATGAAAGTCCTCCATCACACACACACACACACACAAATATATTATACGTACACACATAAGTACAAATAAATCCTTAAAAAATAAAACAGAAAGGAAGAAAGAAGGAAAGAAGGAAGGAAGGAAGGAGGGAGGGAGGGAGAGAGAGAGAGAGAGAGAGAGAGAGAGAGAGCATTGCTTTTTGAATTCAAGCTTCTCCATTTGCTGTGGGCAACTTCTGTGAGATCAGTCCCCCCAGTCCCACTCAGCTATTTCTGATTACTCCATCCAGCACAATGTAAAAACTTCAAAAAGAGAGTTCAAAATGAGGCTGGCCTCTTGGAATTCAAAATGTTTGTCCCTCTTGCCCTTGGAAGTCCAGTGTGGTAACTCTGCATCTGGAGTCTCAAGAGGAAATGACTTTGAAAGGATGGCCATCAGGTGCTCCTGGGGCAGAGAGAAAGAAAGAAAAGATTCCAAGGGAGGCAGCTGGACCATCCAGCTGCAGACTGGAAGCAGGGTGATGGATGGCTTCAAGGGCGGACAATGGGTATCCACACGGGATATGCATTTGTTCTCGAGTTCTTGTACCCTTTATCTGACCTGTCCCAGTGACCTATGAGCTGTACACATGGCAAAGACGCTGTGGCCCTCTGGAAGGAAAGCCCAGCACAATTGTTCAGGCAAAGACCACTGCTGGCTGTCTGTCCCCCTCCTATTTCCACACAGTCTGGCCAGATGGTGACAGGGTTGAATGTGGTCCTACACCATGGAGGACAAGGCTTCTAATCAGTGGCCTCATTCCAGGAATGACAAAGATCAATGGCACAAAGAGATAAGAGCCGGGAGATCAAGGTGGGGACTTGTTTTCTCAGGAGGGGAGGGTTAGCAATCAGAATCTGACCAAGGTGGTCATTGAGGGTGTAATTAATCCAGGTTGACAGAGATTTTTTTTCAATTAAAATTTGGGGGAGGGGGAAGAATATTCAACAAGCTAGTGAGATCCAACATGTTCTGCATGCCACACTTGTCAGGCTTGCTGTGTGAAGGGAACTTTAGAGGCTTTTGATGTCACCTCTTGGTAGCCTTAAGATCTATAAAGCAGGTTGATACCTTTGCCTTGCCTGGGTCCCCTGGACATGCAAATTTGAAAATATTATCTGTGCAAGAATGAGGGGGACACCTCATTCTTAAATTCGCATTTCTCAGGACCTTGTATTCATCCGTGAGTGTTAAAGTGGGCGGTCACGTCAGCAACAATTTACTACCCACCACAGTGTGACCCACAGACGACAAGGCTGCTAAGCCTCACGATGCATTAGTCACCTCATTTTAAACAGGAGCGAGATTCAGGCTCGCCCTAAATCACCCAGCTCATGAGCAGAGGTCCCGAGCCTACCGTAGGTCATCTTCCCTCTGAGCCCCTGTCCTCCTTCCCCTGTGCCAAGCTGCTTCCGTGTGAAACTCCTAAGCTCTGAGATATTCTGAGAGACCAAGTTCAAATCTGTGTGCAGCAGGAAGACCTTTCTGACCAGAGCCCCTGAGTGAGGTCCTGTTGCTGTGGATACAAGGACCTCCTTCCTCGGCAGACCCACGAGCGTAGTTCAATAACTCTCAGTCACTCCTCAGGGAAGTTCTTTTTCTATCTGAAGTTATCACCTAAGAAAACACAGATGTCTGTCTCCAAACTCAACACACCAACCACATTGTTCGAGAACTGTACTTTTCCCAGTCCCCCAGATTTCATGTGTGTGTGTGTGTGTGTGTGTGTGTGTGTGTGCAGGTAGACATACATGTGCCAGCATGTGCTGTAGAGGTCATAGAACAACCTCATTCATCCCTGGAGAAGCCATTTTTCTTGTTTTTTGAGATAAGGTCTCTCGTTGATCTGAACCTCTCAGATACACTAGCTGACCAGCGAGCTTGAGGAATCTCCGGCCTCCATATCCCCAGAGCTGGGGTTGCAAACAAGCATTTACCACCATGCCCAGCATTGCCCCATGGATTCTGGTGATCAAATTCATGTCTTCATGCTTTTGAAACAAGTGTTTCGCTGGCTGAGCCATCCTACCAGTCCTGATCCTTGCTCTCTCTTCTTCAACCTCCCCTCCTGTAGTTCCTACATAGTTCACACTCTTCCATTTCATCTGTACAATAGGATCTCATGTAGTTCTGTTTATCTTAGATGTATATCCAACACCTTTTCCCGAACCATAGCAGGGACCCTGTCTGTCCTTGTCTTTCTCAGAACACAGTCACTCCCTAACCCTTCTCAGCAAACTCTAAACACTTCTTTAAGCACTCAGGGAAGCCCTCTTTTAGGCAACACTTGCTGTCTACCGAGAGCATCCCTCATCCTCCCCATCTCATATACTGATATGCTACTAGAACCAACTAGTTAGGATTGGGGTGGGCAGGATTTACTTCAGCGAGGGCGCTGCATCTGAGTGGAGTCTGGCTCTCCACCCATTTGCAGGTGGCTGGGAGCACCCTGGGGAGTCTCGTCTGACACTGACATAGATACTGGGCTACAATCCCTACCTGCTGGAAACAAGGTGTATAGCCAGAATTTGGATATCTGAAGCCCAGGCAGGATGCAGCAGGGACAGAGAGAGCGAGGCTGGAACCTGAGACAGGAATCGCCCTTCAGTGTGGAATGGAAGCACAAAGAATAGTGTGCCAAGGCAGACCACAAGCAACTGTAAGAATGAGATGGGAGCACCTGGCAGCTGCCAGGCTGTTTGGAAACTTTTTCTTAAGTTACGGTTTGGTGTGGTTCTTCATAGGTTTTGTTCTTTGTTTTTTATCACAAATTAGACAAATTGCATTAAGAGTCTGGGAAAACAATCAGTAAAATGCTTGATGTGCAAGCAAATGGAACTGAGTTCAGTCCCAAGAACAAATATAAAAGGCCAGGTCTGTGGCAGCATGTGCTTATAATCCCAGCGCTGGGAGGAGAGACAAGAATAGACCTGGGGTTCTCCGGCTTGTCAGCCTAGTGGATTGGGGACTTCCATCCAGTGAGAGACCCTCGAAAACAAGGTAGACAGTGCCTGAGGAATGATAGCTGAGGCCATCTCCTGGCCTCCTCATGCCTGTGTACACAGGCACACTATACCTTAATTAATTCTCTCTCTCTCTCTCTCTCTCTCTCTCTCTCTCTCTCTCTCTCTCTCTCTCTCTCTCTGTCTCTCTCTCTCTCCCTCTCTCTCTGTCCCTCTCTCTCTGTCTCTCTCTCTCTCTCCCTCTCTCTCTCTTTCTCTGTCTCTATTCTATCTCTGTTGTCTGTCTGTCTCTCTCTCTTTTTCAGAGTGTTTGTTTCTGTTCTTATTTTAGAATTTACTTTTAGTTGCTTGCAACAAATTCTTCTGTCTTTTTCATAAAACTTAGTCTCACAGAATCCTACAAACATGACTATGTCTAAATGCCTCAACCTGGGGTGCCAAGCCGCACGTTTTGTGTGGCAGTCTCCTGTCTAGCATCCAGGAAGCAAGGCAATCTGACAGGGACAAAGACATCTCTAGCATAACTAAGGCCTCACAATGCCAGTCTTGTCTGCACGGTGACATTAGCCAGCACTCCATGACCCACAAAGAAGGGGACAGTTGGCAAAAGCCTTTTTCCAGAACCGCTGTAAATTAGAATGTGTCCGAAGACAGGTCAGCCCAGAGGAATTTTCCAGTTGACTTGTCACATAACCAGGGACAAGCACCCACAGCACTCATGCAATGCAGATCTCTCTCTCTCTCTCTCTCTGTCTCTCTCTCTCTCTCTCTCTGTCTCTCTCTCTCTCTCTCTCTCTCTCTCTCTCTCTCTCTCTCACACACACACACACACACACACACACACACACACACACTTCCCTGGCATTTTTATAATCACTTGCTAATAGTATGGAAAGTCACCAGTGTGTGGCGGGATGGTTGAGCTGGCTGGTGCGAATTCCTCCATAGCAAGAGCTGGCACACAGCACTATATCTACTGTGGAGACGGAGGAGTCCTGGACATTTGTCTCAAACTTGCCACAGAGGATTCTCATATTTCAACCATGCCAACAGGTCTGGTGTCCTCCAGTCTCCCACACCCAGACATTAATTTTCCAGCCAAATTGGCCTGAACGTACAAGGAGGGCTTGAGTTAGTATCAGAGAAAACGGAAACACTAAATGAAGCCTTTGTTTTGTGCCTTCCATGTGTGTTTATCAGGTCCAAGACCTGGTCAGCATTTAGCATCTGTCTTGTTTCTGCTGCTCGTTGAGTCCGTCCATACAGCAAAATGCCACATCAGCTTGGCCCTTGTATGTCCTGAAAGCTTCCCTCACAACTGTTAACTTCTCTTTCAGGAAAAAACAAACAGTTTGGGGCTATGGCTTTGGCTTAGCTGGTCACAAGTTTGTTGTGTATGCATAATGACCTGAATTTGGATCCCATCACCTGCATTAAAGTGTGGCGGCAAGTGTCTATAAACCTAACACTGAGGGGAGTAGAGACAGGAGGATTCCTGGAGTTCATTAGCTGACCAATCTGCTGCAATGGTGAGTTCCAAATCCAGTGGGTAACCCTGTCTCAAAACTAGGAAGGCGAGCAGTGAAGGAAGATACTCAGCCAACTCTGGCCTTCATGTACCTACATAGGAGAATACATCAGCATGTGTGTGTGTGTGCATATGCTCATGTGCACGAAGCCCCCCCCCCACATACAAATTACAAAACCAGCAACCAGCCCCAGTCTCAAGGCTTCTACCAGCAACAACAGCTAAGCAAAAGGTAAGAACGTTTTTGCATTCATTGTGCTATCCGGTGTTTACATAAGTGTGCAGACTCTTCTTATCTATTTGCATTTGTAGTAACTATAGTTTTATTTTTCTATATTAAAAAGTAAAAGTAAATTACAAAAAAAGTGGATAACGTTATAAGGACTTAGATACAGCAGAAAACCCCCCAAAAAAGTATGCAAGAGGAAAAGCGGTATAAGTACACAGACTCGGCAGGAATTCTAAAAACACCCCAGACAACAGAAGTCAGAAAACACGTGGTAGGGTTAAGGTCCCCATAGCTCTCTGTTCTGACACCCAGATCCAGTTCCCAGGGAATCTCGTCCTGGGGCTGTCCGTCAAAGTCAGAGCACTCTTGTCAGTTTTCTTTGTTTAGAGATTTTTTTAAATTCTCTCTCTATCTCTCTCCCCCCCCCCCCCCCGTGTGTGTGTGTGTGTGTGTGTGTGTGTGTGTGTGTGTGTGTGTGGTGTGTGGTGTGCTGCGCACATGCGCAGGTGGGCGCATGCTGCTGTTCACAGAGGCCAGTAGAAAGCATCAGATTCCCGGGACCTGGAGTTTCAGGCAGTTGTGAACTGCCAAGCCTGAGTGCTAGAACCTCCGGGAGAGCAATATGTGCTCTTAACTGCTGAGCCATCTTTCCAGTATCCCTCCCTTTGATCTTCATTTTTTTTTTTTTTTTAAAAAAAAAAAAAAGAAAACAAATGTTTTCATTAATGATTGCTTCTCATCCCATTTCCCCATTACAGGCTTAGCTTCCTGAGCACAGATACAGTATCTCCACCCCTTCCCTCACAACTTCCGGTTGCCAACTTTGCATTGCTTGCACGCACAGTGAGTATTCAGTCAACACAGTAATGGGCATCCACCACTTCGGCCAAAGCAACAGCCCTGTGTGCAGCAGACACTGAAAAACTAGATCACGAATTTGACCCAGGCATCATGGTTCATCTGGATAGGGTCTGTGAACAGTGTGAACTAACCACATACACACACACACACACACACACACACACACACATACACACACACACACGCATGCACGCACACATGCGCACACACGCACACGCATGCATGCACACACAGTCTTTTGGGGAAATTACTTTTTTTTGCAGAGGGCAAAGTCCAAGAATGGTTAAAACTTGGGGATTTTCCATAGAGTCATCAAACGGCTTAAATAATTAGAATGAAGGCCCCCCTGGTGAGATCACTCCCAGTGAAACAGGAGCAGGTTCTGGGCCAAGGTGAGCCATGCATATAAAGAGAAATATGTCACACTAACAGCAAAGAATCAAAGGAAGGAAGAAACCTTGGAACCTGCAGCCAGCGCAAAGGGCAGACAGAACGCTGAGTCCTCCGTGACTGGGCCTAAAGAGAAGGCTGCAGCAAACACGAGCACTGTGGCGAAGGGTATTAATCCAGTTTTACAAAAGGGCTCAGTCTATAGGGGAGGCATTTGGGGTATTTGTTTTAATAACATTCCAAGTGCAAACCTTCTCTCTGGTGATAGAATTTCTTGCCATTTTTATGAAGTCGAAAATGAAAACTAAGCGAAAGCAAAAGAATCTAATTTCCTATAATAAGGTTTTGCTTTTAGTCGCTTATAAATGCAAAAATCGCGGGGCCTTGGACACCAGAAGGCATATGTCGAAATAAGAAAAATAAAATAAAACCGTAGAAACCCACTCATAAATATTGACCTTCTCCTTCTCACCACCTCCGGCTCCAGCTTCAAACTTCACACCTGTGTGCCCACATGCTCCCCCCACACACACCCCAGAGGAGAGACAACACCACCCGCTTTCAGAGGCTGTGTGAGGCTCTCTGTGAACAGACCTGCTCTCCAGATAGAACACAGTTGTTCAATACATCCATCACCTCTAGGTGAAAGCCCCTGGAATTCAACTCAGTACTGCCAACACCCCAAACTCTGAAGCGGTGAGGGATCCCACGAGATCTCCAGCGCCCAACTGGAGGCTCAGGGTACTCTGAATATTACACATAAGATCTATTGTGTAAGCCTTACCTGGGGAGATGAACGAGATGTCTGTACACCCCAGCCAGGGGCCAACAATGGACCAATAACAGTTCCGTCCACATCCAGCTTGCAGACCCAATGATTTTTAACAAGGATGGCTCACAGGAGTGTGGGTGAGGGGTTACTTATAAGAGTGCTTTAAGCGCTATCCTCAGAGGGAGACTACCATCTTCATTGGATGAGCTGTGTCTAATTGCAAGACACACAATCACAATGAGACTTTGTTTAGGACATTCCCTCAGAGGAGGGGGTGGGGAGGGTCTTTGGTTCCTCATGGAAGATTCCAGCTGCTCTTCCCAGTCCCTTGTATGTAACTCTGTCTTAATTCACATGACCTCAGAGCCTTGAGAGGCGCTAGATACACAGGCTGGGGAAGGCTAACTGAGGGGGCTCCATCTTTACAGCTATCATCCATGCTGGGTGAAGACTCTTTACTATGACGACTTTGGGTCACCCAGGCTCCCAAGAGCCCACAAGAAATAACTCTTCCATCTATGAAATTTAGAGGGTGATTGTAACTGCTTAGGAATTTTTTTTAATTACCAAATAGGTTGGCTACAGAAAAGGACCCCAAACCATCTAAATGCTGGATATAGCTTTTTAAAAGTCTGTATCTAGATTGTAGTAGTTCTTTCCTCATCCCTGTGGCCAAGAATCTGAGAAGCAATGTCACAGAGGGAGGGCGTAGTCTGCCTCACAGTTAAAGGAGCTATAGCCACCACAGCAAGGGAGGCCTAGGGAAGGAGCGGGAGGCTGGCTGGTCACATTGCATCCAGGGTTAGGAAGCAGAGAGTGAGCTGGAAGCAGGGCAGAACTTTAAAAGTTCAAGGCCTGCCCTCTTGTGACCACTTCCTCCAATGGGACGCCACCTCCTAAAAGCTTCACAACCTTCCAAAACAGCGCCACCATCTGGGGACAAAGTGCTCAAATGAGAGTCTATGGGATGAAGTCCACACTGAGAAGAAACCTAAAATCACACATGGCAAATAACGCCCCCTACTTTCTGGTCCTGAAGTCACGAAGGGATTTGGTGTGCTAGGGGTATTTTAATAAATATCACTGTCTCAATTGTATCCGCAAATCTCACACTCTCCAAGGGAGGGGTGAAGCAATCTTAAAAACTCCTCTAAATGAGATTTATGTGCAGGCAGGAGAGAAAAAAAACACTTAATAACAGGGGTAATTTACTAAAAACATAGCTATTACTACCATACACCTATGCATGTATGTAGTCTAACAATGAGAAGAAAAGGTCCCTGCATTATAAAATGATTGTGTACCCCATAAAAAATATTGCTATCCTTTTTCTATTTGCACCCACATTCCACCCTACTATGATGTCATTTACTAAGTGTGAGGCATCTGTTGGAAAAAGCTGAAAACCGACCAATACGGAAGAAAGTTTTAGGAAGCACAAACTAGACACTAAAAGACCTGCATGCTCCCATGGTTCCATGTTTGTTTGCTAGGAGGAACAGCCGCTACAGTGCAAGCCAACGGGAAGAGACTAATGAGGACATGATGGTGCGGCTTAAAAGGAGCAGATACGTTACCCAACTTGAATGTCCTAAGCCTGTGCCCCAACAAGCCAGGATCAGTCATCTAGTTGGTTAACTAGAAAAACCAAATTAACAGTGAAAAGCACAAAAAGGAAATTTGTTTATTGTAGCCACATTAGCAAGAGGGACAAAGTAATTTTCTTGAAAGTAATCCCAATCTAAATCATATTCCATGTGATTTAGTTAACAAGGCAAAACAATACAAAATACAAGCACACTCATACGATTTTTCTTTAAGCTCATGTAAAGAAAGCATACATGGTACCCAACATAAAGCCATTTACTCCCTGATTTAAAGTGCTAATTTTATCAGGTTGCAAAGTCTACAATATTAAGAAAAACTTGTGTTTCTTTGAACTTTGTCAGGCAAACACCTCTTTTTCAGTATGTAGTCTTGAGGTGGGCAGCATTTCTAGAAATGGAGAGAAAGCCCAGGGAGGGAGAGACTTGCTTTGCCAGAGTGAGATCAGAAGTCCAGAAACCCAGGATGTACATAAACACTGGGTGGACTTGGCTGAAATCTCAGAACTCAGGAGGCAGAGAAAAGGGATCCCCAGGCCAAGCCAGATAGCTAGACTACTTGAATTGGTGAGCTCTGGGTTCATGTGAGGGACCCTGCCTTACTATAAGGTGGAGGATGATTAAGGAAGACAACCAACATCTAGCTCTGGCCTACATAAACACACACACACACACACACACACACACACACACACACACGCACGCACGTGCGCGCGCGTGCACATGCGCACACGCACACACACACACTGTACCACACTATACCACAATGTATGCATACCACACATACATACACATGGAGAAATGACTAGACCTAGCTATAAAGCAGAGAGCTCGGTCTCCTGGATGAGTACTGTTATATGGGTCCTTTAATCGTAGGGAAGGGGAGAGAGCTGAGAAAAGCTCAAGGAGAGACCAACCTCTGCTTTCTTTGTGTATATGTGCATGTGTGGGGGCCAGGCACATGTGGGCATGTGGCAGCCAGAGGTTGGCATTGCTTGTCTTCCTCTATTGCTTTCCTCTTGCTGGTTTATCTGCTTTCAGAGAAGGTCTCTCGCTGGACTAGAGCTTGCTGGTTTGGCTAGACTGACTGGTTGGCAGGACCCAGGGGTCCTCTGGTCATCACCTCGCCAGCACCAGGATGACAGGCACACAGAGCCACACAGGGTTTTCTGTGCTAGCAAGACAAACTAAGGTTCTCATGTTTGCATGGCAAGCATCCTTCTGACGGAGCCATCTCCCTAGTCATCGCTGGGTCTTTCTTGTGTGTGGTTATGGGCAGAGATTTTTGATGCTGTGAGAAAAGTTCTCCTTGATTAATCAAGTTTGGAAGAGCAGAGGATGACAAAAGCCTGGGCCCATGGAGTCACAGAGCTCTTGAGTCAACTCCGAACTGCTGACCTTCTGATCTCATGTGATGCATGATGATCACACACTTCGTTACTCAGCACATCATTACTTGAATATCTATTATGTGTGATCCAAAGAATCTTAACTGGTCCACATGCCAACTGAAGGATCCAAGCTTCTCCTAGATCTTGGCTTTCTGATCTCGTCTGTCAGACTCAGGCTTGGCTTACAGATGAGCACCCCCTACAGAGGAAAAGAGGACTAAATTAAGAGGCAGCAACCCCAGAACTAGTGTTGATGGCTCTATCATCACAAGAACTCACTTGAATCTCTTTGAGATACCATCCTTCGGCTGCCAGCCTCAAGAGCACCTCATGGTCCAAGTTGACGGTTAGAGCTCCTGCCTTCACATTCACATTCCAAGACGAAGGAAGAGGAGAGCATAGAAGAGAACATTAGTTACTTATTGCTGCGATGGAATACCACATATGCACACAGAGACTGACAGACAGATGGATAAACACACACACACACATATGAGAGAGAGAGAGAGAGAGAGAGAGAGAGAGAGAGAGAGAGAGAGAGGGAGGGGGGGGGGGAGGGAGGAAGGGAGAGAGAGTTTACTTACAACCATATCAAGTCTTTTCATAAGTTAGTCTCAAGCACTTCAAAGACTTATACCGTACTGGCCATTTTCTCACAAAACCATTGAGAGTGGGGTTAATGGGTTACTATAGCCAATAAAATAGTGGTGTCTCTACTAAAAAAACAGAGGATATTAATGAGGAGATAGTTGCGGCATATCTGCTTTTAAGGGGGAGTTTTAGGGTCTTTTGAGAACCAGGACCAGTAGATTATACAGGGATTTACTTTGGAAATTAGTGCAACTGAATACAGAGGCCAAGAACTCCCAGCATATTTTCTTCAGGATGAAGAATCAGAAAAGCTGATGTCACCGACTTGTGACTGAAACCCTGAGAACTAGGGAGGCCCACAAGACAGGGGTTATAATGGCTAGCTTTAACGGTCAACTTGACCCAACCTAGAATCACCTGGGAAGAGAATCTCAATGAAAGATTATTGGTCTGTTGGCATGTCTATGAGGGATTGTCTTCATTAAGATAATTGATATTAGAAGGCCCAGCCCACTAGGGGCAGCACCATTTCCTAGCCAAGGCGACTTGAACTGCATAAAAGTGGAGAAATTAACCCGCGCACAATAGGCAAGGAAGGAAGCATGTATACATCCGTTCTGCTCTTAACTGTAAACATCCGTTCTGCTCTTAACTGTAAGTGTGATGTAGCAATCTGCCTCAAGCTCTCTCAGTCTTAATTTCCTTGTGATAGACTGCACCTACCTTGACATCATAATCTAAAATAAACCCTTTCTTTCCCAAGCTGCCTTTTGTCGGGATGTTTTATCAGATGTTTAGGGTTACTATTGCGGTGTTGAACACCATGAACACAGCGACTTGAGGAGAAAGGGGGTTATTTAACTTCCACTTCCACATCACTGTCTGTCACTAAAGAAGTCAGAACAGAAACTCAAACAGACAGGAATCTGGAGGCAGAAGCTGATGTGGAGGCCATGGAGGGGTGCTGCTTACTGGATTGCTCCTCATGGCTTGCTCAGCCTGCTTTCTTATAGAACCCAGAACCACCATCCCAGGGCTGGTACCAACTACAATGGTCTGTCCCACCATGAGTCATTAATTAAGAAAAAGCCTTACAGGGTTTCCTATAGCTTGATCTTCTAGAGGCATTTTTTTTAATTGAGGTTCTTCCCTCTCAAATGACTGTAGTTTGTGTCAAGCTGACATAAACTAACCAGCAATTCATAGCAATAGGAATGAAATGTGACCTACTTTTCAGAAGCCTAACCACTGAAAGCTGTGATTCTGATTCTGAGGCTGGGAGAGGTCAACGGTCTCAATAACAGAAACGAAGGACTCCATCTTTTCACCATTTGTGCTAATGTGTCCTCAACAGGTGATGGGTTGTCTGCCTGATTGGCAAGGTGGGTTTTCTTTGCTCAGTCTACTGACGCAAATGCTCATCTTGTCTACAGCCATCCCGAGGACATGCTGAAAGCAGCCTGCTTCCAGCTCTGTGGGCATCTCCAGAGCCATTCAAGCTGACACATGTAGCTAATCATCACAGTTGGCTTGCCAGGGTTCCTCCCCTGTTCTCCCAGCTCCGGGGCCATGCCAGCACCTCCTATACTCTGTTCCCAAACCCATCCCTTTTCCAAGCATCTGGCAAACTCTGTGGAAGAAGCCATGTGAGTGGAGACCAGGGTAACCACCTTTCTCTGGTCCTCCAGGGGACTTATTTATTTGGTGACGTGACTTTTCATTTCCAGTCCTGTATCGCCAGGGAGACCACGTATGTGTGAATTATAAAACGAGTAGATTGTGGTTCTCTCTAAATCAGCAGCACCATTTTTGCTAGAAGCACAGTTTAACCACTGCATGAACTAGACACGTAATTGATTTAATTATAAACTGTTTCTAACTAATTTCTTCGGAGTTTATTTTCTCTTGCTCTTCCACCCTTATCATCAGATCAAGTTCCCCCTTCACCTGTTTGTCATTCAATGAACATTTCATCTCAGCATGTGGCCTGTGAGATGTGTGGCCTGGAGCTCACAGGGTCTGCACTTCCTCCACCTAAGCAGATGCACCGGCCAGATACAGACTTCTCACCTTGCTTCTGGCAAGACAGAGAGGCACGTGCAAACTGTGTAGTCATCCGGCTGGAGTCGTGAAAACAAACTTGAAAAGCAGGAGCAACGGTATGGGTGGAGGCTGTTCTAGAATGGCACCGTGAACTGGACCTGGCTACCTCCCAACCTCACTCACTGTGACAAAAATTACACCCCGACCACAAAGTTTAACAATCCTTGGTCAGATTCCTACAGCCCTCAGAGAAAAGCACTCATTGCCCAGGCCCAGTGGGAGGGCTCCCAGCAGCCAGGAGCTCTGAATCAGCACAAGGCTTCTTCTTGGAAGGTGGCTGCTCCCTCTGTAGCCATAGCTTTGAACTGAGTGTCCCTGACCTCTGACCTCTGCTTCCCTCTCTGGACTCTCTGACTGCTGCTGCTACTGCCAACCCTGCTCCGGACTATGACTGTCTCCTTCTGCCCGGCACAAGGAACAGAAGTTAGCGGTACATGAAATGTCAATAATGTGTATGCTTTTATGAAATCTTCAAGTCAGTGGCGGGAGGACAGTAGTGTGTGCAATATTTGGGATACAGTGAGGGTGACCTTGCAAAATATGAGGGCTCATCCTGTGACATCATCCTTATCAAGTCTCACACTGCGACCTCAGCACCATAGACCTCGGAAAATGAATTCTTCCCAGGATGCTTCATCTAGTTCTGATACAATGAGGATGAACCACAAATCATTCCATCTAAAAATCCGAGAAACACAACTCCTTCATCAAGTTATGTGTAAGAGGCTCAGAAACAGCCCTTCAGCCATCACAAAATGTCTTCTGCCCCTTAGTGAGTTTTCTGAAATGCTCGCCAGTGTCCCCATTTGTTCAGGACTGAGGGGCTATAAGGATGCTAAATGCTACAAGAAGGAAATTCCAAGGCTCAATTAGTTGCCCTACTGTTCCAAGATTCTGGGACAAAATCGAGAGGCAAACAAAAGGGGCAGACCTCACCTTTAAGAAGAAGGTTGCAGGGGCTCCGAGAGATGCCTCAGCAGGTAAGAGTTTGAAATGCTTTTGGAGAAGACCCAAATTCAGTTCCCAGCACCCATGTCAGGCAATTTCCAGTTGCCAGTAACTCCAGCTGCAGGATATCTGATACCATCTTCCGACTTCCCTGAACACCTGCACTGACATGCGTGGGCACACACGCTTGTGTACACAGAGAGAAATAGAGGGCTACAATTATTTATGATGATGGTGATGATGATGTCCCTTCCTCAGTTTCCCCTCCCTCCCCTCTTCCCAGTCCCTCCTCCAATCTCCCCTCCACCTCCCATCCACTCCCCCTCCCTTTCTCTTCAGAAAAGTGCTACCCTCTCACAGATATCTTTGAAGTAAGATTAGCACCTCACCTTGTATAAAGGCTGGACAAAGCAATTTAACATGAGGAAAAGGGTCCAAAAGCAGGCAAAAAAAAAAAAAGAGTCAGAGAACGCCCCTGCTCCCACAGGTAGAAGTCCCACCAAAAGACCAGGCTACACAACTGTAACATATCCATAGGGCTAAGATCAGTCTTATGCAGGCTCCATAATTGGCAGCTCAGGCACTGTGGACCACTGAGCCCAGATTTGCTAATTCTGTGGGTTTTCTTGTGGTGTCCATGACCACTCTGGCTCCTATAATCCTTCCTCCACCTCTTACCCAGGATTCCCCAAGCTCTGCCTAATGTTTGGCTGTGGGTCTCTACATCTGTTTCCATCAGTTGCTGAGTGAAGCCTCTCTGATGACAACTGGGCTAGGCACCAATCTATGAGTGTAGCAGAATACCACTGGGAGTCATTTCTTTGACTTTGTTTTGTTTTGCTAGTTCTATTTGGTTCTATCCTACGTCTCTGGCTATCCAGCCTCTGGGTCTGGCCCTCCAGGGATGATCGGGGTGGGCTCCCTCTTGTGGCACGGGTTTTAAGCTAAACCAATCATTGGTTGGTCACTCCCACAATTTCTGTGCCACCTGTACCCCAGCACATCTTGTAGGCAGGACAAACTGGAGGTTGATGGTTTTGTAGCTGGGTTGCTAATCCCTTTATTGGAAGCCTTGCCGGCTTTCAAGAGATATCAAGTTCAGGCTCCATATCCCCCATTGCTAGGCTTCTTAGCTAGGGTTACTCGCATAGATCCCTGGGTGTTTTCATTGTACTAGGTTTCTAACTCATCCCCAAAATGCCCCCAATTCCATTTGTCTGTCATAGAACTCTCCTCCTCCATCCTCCCATACCTGATCCCTCCTGTTCCCATCTCTCCCATCCCCATAGCCTCCACTCCCACTGACCCACCCACCCACAGCCACCTGTGATGTCTATTCTAGTTCCCCTTTCCAGGGAGATTCGTGCATCCCTCACTTGAGCCTCCCTTGTTACTCTGGGATAACAGCATGGTTGTCCTTTACTTTACAGATAATATTCATTTATGAGTGAGTACAAACCATGTTGGTCTTTCTGGATCTGGGTTACCTCACTCAGATGATATTTTTAGTTCCATCCATTTAAATTTCATGATTTTTTTTAACAGCTGAGTAATACTGCACTATATAAATGTACCACATTTTCTTTATCCATTCCTCAATTGAGAGACATCTAGGTTGTTTCCAGTTTCTGGCTATTAAGAATAAAGCATCTATGAACATAGCTGGGCAAGTGTCCTTGTGGTAGAATGGGTACATTCCCAGGTGTGGTATAGCTAGGTCTTGAGGGAAATTAATTCCCAAATTTCTGAGAAGCTATCTGGTTGTTTTCCAAGTGGCTGTACAAGTTTGCACTCCCACAAGCAGTAGAGGAGTGCTCCCCTTGCTCCACATCCTTGCTAGCATGAGCTGTCACTTGTGGTCTATCTAGATCTAGCCATTTCTGACCGGTTTAAGATGGAATCTCAGAGTTGCTTGGACTTGCATTTTCCTGATGACTAAAAGAGACAGTCTGATCGATAGAAGTGAATCAAAGACACACATATAAATCCACACATGTATGGAAAGCTGAATTTTGACAAAGAAGCCAAACTTATACAAGGGGAAAAGGAAAGCATCTTCAACAAACGATGTTGCTGTGACCGGATGTCGGCATGTAGAAGAATGCAAATAGATCCATATTTGTTGCCATGCACAAACTCAAGTCCAAGTGGATCAAAGACCTCTAAATAAATCCAAATAAACTGAACTTTAGAGAAATAAGGAGTAGTCTTGAATGCTGTTTGACGTGAGCGTTGAGAAATGAAGTCAGGTGCTCTGAGAGAGCAGCAAGCACTCTTAAGCTCTGAGCATCTCTCTAACCCTGTGAGTATAGATCTTATTTGCTGCCTGACAGGGGTGCTGGGAACTGCATTCTGGTCTTCTGGGAGAGCAGCAGGCACTCTTAATCATCCAGGCCCGGGAGCATAGATTTGAACTGAAGAGCAATGGGAAGGTATTGGTTAAATTTTAAGCAGTGGGAATGGAGTGCATTTTCTGATGTTTCTAAACTTATTTGGACAAAGGGGATCATGTTGTAAGGAGTGATAGTGCCTGGAAATATGGGGGATATTCATAAAGATTATCAGAGGTCAAAGTCAAGCCAGGAAAGGCTGTAGGAGCAGATCCCACAGTAAAACCCAGAAGCTGTCCTTTCCCTTCCATTCTACATTGCTGCACAGGGCATTTGCACTGGAAACTTCCATGGCCTCCTCTGCCCTCTGCTCCTGGCTGGACTCAGTGGAGCAGCTAACAGAGGAAGGTGACACAGGGTCGCATCATCTGGCGTCATCACTGCTGTGTCGTTGCAGGCTCGCTGGTGGCTGGAGGTTCCATCTGGTCTCCCTGCCTTCAGCTTTGCCTGGTAGCAGTTCCTCTCCCATCTACATACACTGGCCTACAGCTCCATGAAGGTTCCCTTTACCTAATTCTCTATGCCCTCGAAGGTGCTGTCTGCTTCCTGCTGAGCAATGGATGGAGGCTTGACCTCTACACAGGATTATGACATAGACGGACACTGGATGTGTCAGAGTGACCCAGAGGAAGGTCGTCTGTGTCACTCCTACCGCATATGAAACAAGGAAGTTTCTAGTGATCTTCCAAAGGCTCTCTATTTACAGGGAATTGCTGTGTTTGGGGGGGGGCAATCGAAATATTGTCGATGAGCAATATTTCATTCTGAGATGAGTCTAAACAAATGAGTTGATTTGTACCTTTTATAAGTCTCTCAGACCTGGGGAGATGACTGTACAAGCACAAAGACCTGAGTTCAAATCTTCAAGGCTCACATAAAAACAAACAAACAAGAGTAAAGTTGTATGAACACTTGTTTTGTGGGTTTTTTGTTTGTTTGTTTGTTTGTTTGTTTGTTTGGCTTTTCAAGACAGGGTTTCTCCATAGCTTTTGGAGCCTGTCCTGGAACTAGCTCTTGTAGACTAGGCTGGCCTCGAACTCACAGCGATCCACCTGCCTCTGCCTCTCGACTGCCCAGCTTGTATGCAAACTTGTAACCTCAGGGTCTGGGGGAGGAGAAGAGTTTCACTGAGGCTTGCTGGCTGCTGGCCTGGCACCAGGTTCAAGGAGAGACCCTGTCTCAAGAAAAAAAGGTGAAGAATGGTGCAACAGAGCATCCCAAATCCTCCTCTTTTAGCCTTTGCATGCGCAGGCACGAAAGGCACGAATATCTGCACATACATGTGTGTGTGTGTGTGTGTGTGTGTGTGTGTGTGTGTGTGTATGATTTTATTTAAACGGTTACACCCTTACTCCACTTGGCTCCATGAGAATATGATGGGTTCAGTCAATGGCTTTTGGGAGGCTGAACCAGGTTGGGGTTTGACTTTTGTGTACCCAGAGAGTGCTGCCAGCCTGCCTGGCTCTCACTCTCTTCTTTCCACACCTTGAGGTTGGACCCCCGTTCCTGTTCTGTGAGTTTTCCCCTTTAATAAAGAAAGGCCTTAGAATGCACCACTTCAGAGTCAGTTTGGGATTATTTGATTTGTGCTTCCCTCTCTTTTACATGTTCAGCTTCAGGGATAGGTTGCGGAAGGAGACAGCCCATGAAGAAGCCTCTTTCATTGTTCTCCACATCCACACGACCTAGAACAACACCCAGACACAGAATTTAATAAGGAAACATTGTTGAGAGTTAGAACTGGAGGAATAAAGGCAAGAAGAGAAAGGAAAGAAGAAAAGCATGGGCTTTATAGTCAGCAGAAAGGGATAAGATAATACCCCATTTCCCCAAATTACTACCAACTAGGTGTTCTTACTGCCTAACTTATTTCTTGGGGCCCTGTTTCCATTCAGATGTAAGTAAAACTAGGGTAGGAAATCCTCTCCTATTATTACCCCAACAGGTCAAACCGTGGAAAATAAGTAACTGTGGATTAACATATTCTTAACTCCAAACGGGAGATCTGTACCATAATCCATACACCCATAGCTCAGGAAACGTCACGGAAGAGGGGGAGGAAAGACTGTAAGAGCCAGAAGACCAGGAGGACTGCTGGGAGACAGTGTCTTCTGGACAGCACAATCTTAAAGCTGTGGTTACTAACACAAGAGTCACAAGGCCACACTAATCAACAGCCTGGCATAAACAAGACAAGAGCTCACAGGGCCTCACTCTTAGTGGGGGAGCTACTTACTGCCTTTTGATGGCTGCGGGAGATTGCCAATGGTGTAGGGGCTACTGGTAGATTGCCGATGACTCAGTGAATGGCCCCACAGCAATGTACATGTGGACAGCACTAATTGGACTCAGTGGGTTATAATTTAGATATTTAAAGCTAAAGGAAGAATTTCTAACCTATCTTGATAGTGTTAGGATCAAATGAGGCAATGTTTCTAAAAGCGAATCAAGCTATAACCATGAGATACCATTAGGATTACTAGAAAAACTTCATGTTTAAAGATATGTTCCAGGCTGGCTTTTATCCAGCATAGCTCACCGTTTGAAGGATGTGGGAAGATGTTACAATTTTTGCTGTTTTCATTCAAGAATTGTTCAGCTCAAGTAGCTGCCAACCCTGGAATCTGGTAGCATGCATCTTGATGTCAAGGGATGCAGACAGCCGTGGAGGAGACATGACAAGATAGCACACACCTTATTCTCCCTGGCTCCTGGAGCGGGAAGGCGAAGCCAGAGGCCAACAAATGCAATCATTGCAGGCAGCTTTGGGAGCAAGGTACCAAGTCCAAGCACTTTAAATCCATCACATACGAAGCATCACCTGTGTGAGGGCTGGGGAAAAAGGGATAAGGATGAAAACTAATCAGGAAGCAGGGAAGTGGCAAAGACAGAGGAGAGACATAACAGTGGAGCTGAGCCTGTGTGTGTGCACCCGCAGGCACGTGCACATAGGGCGGAAGCCGGAAGTTGGTGTTGCCGATCGTCCCCAATTACTCTTAGTCTCACGCTGCATCCCAAGCCACTCATTCAGCTCGCCTGGCCGGTTAGCAAGATCTATGGATACCCTTGTCTCTGCTCCCCCAAACCCTGGGAAAGATACATGCCACCATACCTGTTCTTCAGATCAGTAGTAGAAATGAAACTCAAGCACTCACCCTTGTATGACAAGCACTTTAGTAAGTGATCCATCTCCCCCACCCCATAGTGGAATTATGTCTCTTTTTAGAAACTAACAGCAAATCTATGTATTTTGTATAAGCATATTTTAAAAATATCTTATATGTTTGTGTGGATATGTGTCACGTGTACGGGGTTTCCCACAGAGGGCAAAAGAAGGCATTGGAACTCCTAGAGGTAGAGTTGCAGGCAATATTGAGCTGTCTGATGTGGATGATGCTGGAGACCAAACTTCAGTAGTCTGGAATAACAACAGTACATGCTCTTAGAGCTAAGCAATCTTTCCAGATCCTATAACGATAATTCTAAGTATATCTATAATTCATATCTAACTGTGAATGAGTCTTCTCAATTTTAGATGAATTCTCCTGAGTTTCCTACTGTGTTCACCAGGATCCTTTAGGGAAATGGAACCAGTAGATTGGTTTGGATGCACAGCCATTCCACAGTAACCGAGGATACCTTCTGACGACACCTAAGTCTACAGAGGCTCAAGTTTTTTAATAAAGTGGCACAGTTTTACACAGGATTTATGCAAACCCTCCTGCATACTCTAAATCACCTCTATGTTATCTTAACAATTAATAAAATGCAAGTTCTATTTTGATACTTGTGAAATAAATAGTGTATGGAATAACAAGAAAAATACATATTCAGTATCAGCACATACTATTGGTGCTTTCTATATGTTGTTGTCTGAATAAAAGGGCACTCAGTGCTACAATAGGGAGGGCTGACTATGTACACATGAGATTCAGCCATATTAAGGCACAGTGTAACAGCAAGCTGTAGACTATATGGAGCTGAAGCTGTGACACAGGCCCACAGTTCTGCTATAGAGTTTCTTCTGTCACTGTGGATCAATCTGTGTTCTATCCAGACCACTGGCTGGGGTGAGATCCACTCACTCTCTGGAAGTCAGTTGGCCTTATTCAGTGTCCACTGTTCTCAGTAATATCCTTGTCCTAGCTTTGTTTCTATTGATACGATACCCTGACAAGAGGGAGTTTGTTCAGCTTACAAGTCTAGGTGAGAGCCCATCATTTTGTCAAAACAAGGTGGAAACATGAAAGGTCGTCATGGCAGAGTAAATGGATGCATGCTTGCTCAGGTGCTTACTTGCTCGCTTGTGCCCAGCTCAATTCTCCACTTTTACATAATGCAGATTCCCTGTCTAGGGATTGGTGCCACCTGCCTACTGTGAGCTGAGCCTTCCCACACAATTAACATAGTGAAGACAATCCTCCACTTACATGTCCACAGGTCAGCCCAATGTAGACAATCCCTCACTGAGACTTTCCTTCTAGATAGGATTCTAAGTTGTGTGGAGTTAGCAATTAAAGCAAACCATCACAAAACGTATCCAAAACTCATTCTCATGAATCTCCTGAATGTGTGTTTGAACAATCTTATAAGCACAAATACATTTGGTATTAGACTCTTAAGGTTGGCAACTAGAAATGGAATCCCTTGGTTAAAAGACACATCAACTTAACCAGCTATCTGTAGGGTTTCACACACTTGCAAGAAAGTATTGAGTTTTAAGTTTTATTGGATATTGAAAAGCATTAGCGTTTCAAATGGCATCTTCAAAAGAGCTCTGCATTGCCAGGTGAAAATCATTGTGCAATTGTGTGTGTGTGTGTGTGTGTGTGTGCGTGTACGTGTGTGTGTGTATTCATTTATCTCAGAGAGTTTGTATCTTCCCAACTCATTACATAAAAGGTTCATTAGCGTTTCAAATGGCATCTTCAAAAGAGCTCTGCATTGCCAGGTGAAAATCATTGTGCAATTGTGTGTGTGTGTGTGTGTGTGTGTGTGCGTGTACGTGTGTGTGTGTGTATTCATTTATCTCAGAGAGTTTGTATCTTCCCAACTCATTACATAAAAGGTTCATTTTTAATTTCTCATTTAGATATTCTGTTCAGTCTTTTTTGAATCTATATCTATCTATCTATCTATCTATCTATCTATCTACCTACCTACCTACCTATCAATCTCTATGGATCAATGGAGTTGATAAAAAAAATCAGGATTTCCTCTTTTTGTGTTTGAGTCACTCATTAACTCATTCATCCATCTGTTTTGTAAAGCACTATCTTCTTGTATATCCCAGGCTAGCCTAAAAGTCATGATCCTCCTGCTTCAGCTTTCTGAATGGTTCTATTACAGATATTCAGTATCACACCTGGCTTTATTTTGTTTAATTGATGGTTGATATTCCAGCATCTACCATATATCAGTTCACTTGACATTTATACAATGCATCTGTTTGTCACACAGTGAATACATTTAGTCTGCAGAAAGTATATTTATTGAGTGCTAGCTTGGGGCTAGGCACAATACTGACCAGGACTGCAGCATTTCTGACCTTCAGCAAACATGAATGTGTGTTTTGAACCCTATTTTTGACTCCAAAATTGAGTTAAGATAGGTTAACTTATTTCTGTGATTAGTTAAGGTTGCAATATAAATTTTAGCCTAAATTTGAGTATGTAAGAGTCAACGTAATACCACATTCTTAAGAACATAGCCCATATCCACAGGCAAAGATGTTTCCTGGGTAGTCCTTGCTAGGTGTCATTTTACTCGCTAATCTTAAAGGGCAGTATCTTCATCTCTTCCCTTCCCAAAGCAAGCACACTCATATGATTTTTCTTTAAACTCTTTTACACACACACACACACACACACACACACAAAAAAAAAAAACTAAACTCTTGCCTGTTCTCATTTTGTATTATTGAATAGGAAGTGTTTTATGGATTAATGAAATTGAGAGATGAGTAGGTACCAAATAATGTAAAAGGATAGATAGACTTTCGGCCATAAAGCTTATCATGTGCATCTTAGCAGTTATAGTTTTTAAGTATTTATGGTATAACTTAGCAGTAAATACATCCAATTCGTGACAGCTAGGTCACATGAGACCTAACTTTGGAAATGTGCTCAAGATTTTGCTGTTAAAGAGACTTGTAAATGGGTTGTGTCCGAAGAGTTACGGGTTACATGTAGGAGTGATGTGAACATTATCCAAACCCCACTCCATTAGAAAGCACGGCTCCCACTTCTGTGACCATCACTACTGTCAACTAGACTAGGCTTGGTTTTTAGGAAGTAAATCAGCTAACACCCCTGTGCTCTTCCTACCCTCACTGTAGGGCATCTGAGCTGAATGTGAGCAGCGCTACAGTGAGTAATTGGTGCTGTGTAGAAAATATTGTTACTGTGGGAGCTTTCTTTAAACAACAGCATTGCAAAGTAGAGGTTTTATAGCAGAGAGACTTGGGGAGACACCACACAGGAAGGTCACAGATGTCTCTGACCCTTGTTACCTTCATGAGTAGTTCATCATATGACACTTCTGAAGCCTTTTGTGTAACCCTTCATCACATCTTAGACTCCAAAGAGGAGAACCTCAGAATATACAATGCTCTATTTAAAAAAATTAAACACAGTGCTGGAGAGATGTCTCCATTGGTGACACGCTTTCCGTGCCTGCATGCCAGCATGGCTTCTCTTCAATCCCCAGAACCTACACAGACAGGAGGATCCTTCGGACTCCCTGACCAGCTGGTCTAAACAAAACCAGAATCTCCAGGTCATCCACAGACTCTAACTCAGAAAATAAAGTGGAGAGGAATTGAGGAAGATGCCAAACATTGGCCTCTGGCCCACATTGACACACATGCACCTGCACAAACATGGGCACACACACAACATAAAACTAAGAGGAGTCTTGATATCACAGTTTTGTCATGTCACAAGTCAGATGACTCAAGGAAGACAGACAGGATGCTGGTGCTCCCATGTTCTGTCATTCCATTCTGCCCTAAAGTGCCTTGGTCTTTGCATCCGTGTCTCTATCAGTATGAGAAAAGCACTAAGAGATTTCTCTAGTATTTCATCATTGATTTGTGACTCAGGCAGACCCACATGTGGCTCCAGGAACCGGGACTATGAAGAACATTTTGCTATCATTCAGAACCAGGGAGGTTGTTGGAGATTTTGTTAGCTTGACTTCATGCCCACTTGGAAATCTAATATGATAGAACATGTTAGTAAGTGACAAAGGAGAACTTTGTGAGCTAGACCTGGGGTTTCCTATCTAAACCACAGTGTGGGAAACAACCATGGTGTCTTCCATAACACATGTTCTCAGATTACACAATGGAAAAACTAAAAGGAAACAGACACATCTGCACAGAGCTGGACCAGGAAATCCATCTGGTCCAGGCTTAGTTCTCAGGTGGCTTTTTCAACAACCCCTTCTCGTGTGTGTGTGCATGCATCTGTGTGTGTGTGTGTGTGTGTGTGTGTGTGTGTGTGTGTGTGTGTATTCATAGGTGCCTGTATCTGGAGGCTAGAGGTTGATCTGGGATTTATTTCTCAATCATTCTCCACCTTGTTTTTTGAGACAAAGTCTGTCACCGAATTTGGAGCTCTCCAAGTAGCCTAGGCTGGTTACACAGAGATCCCCAGGGATCCTTGTGATTCTAGTTTCCTAGCACTTGAGTTACATGGTACTACCACACTGGGATGTTTTGTGGGTTTTGGGACTTGAACACAGGCCCTTAAACTTGCAGGGCAAGCACTTTCCTGACTGATCCATCTCCATAGTCCCTTGTAACTTTCAAATTTTGATTTTCAAAGCTGTATAAAATACCATACAGGTAATAAATTGTAGAAATGAACTAATAGAATCAAAAAGTCAAGACATAAGACAGCTTTCATTTTGTTCTATCAGGCACACCATAGGAGCATTCATTACAGAACAGCATATTGATGCATAAAGTAAATCTTGTGACTCTCATTTGCGTTTACAAATTTTATATATTTATGTTTGAATCTATATTGACTAAATGTCTGTGTTTAAATATTCATTTTTCATTTTAAACTGTTGTAAATATACTATGTGTAATCATTCTCAATGCACTAGAAGGTCTAAATGTTGAAAAGTTGTGAAAGGAAAAATGAAAATAAGAATGAGAAAAGGAAGAATATACGTGTCTGCTCAGACATTTTCCAAGGGGTTCTAGCTTCCTTTCTGCTGCTGTGATAATGTGTCCTGACAAAAAGAAGCTATAGGGAAAAGGGCTTATTCCAGCCTCGGGCTTCAGATTGCAGTCCATCACTGCAGGGAAGTCACGGCAGGAGCTTGAAGCAGCTACTCCATCATGCCCACAGTGGAGAGCCCAGGAAAATGCAGGCATGAATGTTCACTTGCTTGCTAGTGCTCAGTCCTAGTTCCTCCACTCTGATACAGTTCAGGATGCCCTACTTAACAAATGGTGCCACTGTGGTCTGGATCTCCACACGTCCATTAGCTCAATCAAGACAATCACCCATCCATATGCCCTCAATCCAAATCAGTATAGACAACCCCTTGTTGGTACTTTACTAGGCTATTCTGGATTGTGCTAAGTTGACAAAGTCAACCATCATGCACACAACAGAGAAAAATCTGTTTCCATAGTGATTCTAAATCCAGTTGCAGTGAAGAGGAACCATCTCAACCGATAAAGTACTGCATACACCCTCAACTCAAAATGTCATCGTCCCAGAGATGCACCTCCTTCTGTTGGCCCTACCCTGCTTAGCATGCCCCTAACATGCGCTCTTACTGTTTAGAGCGCCCTGCCTCTGTTTTTGCAAAGCCTTGAGATGGCTTGGTGTGTTGGCCTTGCTGAGTTATGATCTGCTCTGGGTCAAGGATTTGTCTAAGCTATAAATTCCAGCAGCTAGCTCAGTTTGTGGCATAGATTTGAAATTCAGTCAATGCTGTTGAACTCCATAAACTACTTGGCATTAGTTATTCAAATTTCCTTGCTGTCTCCCCCTTCAGTCTCTCTGGTCCACAAGTGGGGGTTGGGTATGTAAGAGTCATCCCAGCCCCTAACATTTGGTGCATCGGGAACCTTAGAAATATTTGTTGAATGAGTGAATGAAGGTGCTGTGACCCCCAACTTTCTTCTCAGATTACCACACACTATAGAAATGAGAACAGAAAACAAATCCCATCTGCAAAAGCCATATTGTTTTATTTACAACATTTTCATCTTTAAATTCTCCGTCAAGAAGAAACTATAAATTTCTTTTCTTTGTTTTGCGCCAAAAGAAAACATCTTCTGGGGCCTACAAAGAAAACATACCTATCATTAAGGATAGAGGAGAAAGCAAAAGGCTTTCCAGACGTTTCCAGATCTTTAAATGTCTTGGGAGAATGACATAACGGAGGTGTAGCTCAGGTAGCACAAACCCTTCTCTAGTGTTAATTTGTTCATTCACTATGTGGCCATGCACGCATTTATTCACACGGTCATTATGCAACCATTATAATTGTCATTCACTCTTTAATTCATTCATTCCAATGGTTATGCATTCTGTTAATGCAGACATTCGGTGTCTCGTGGCAAATCATTCATCCACACTGTCATTTATTCATGCATACATGTACTTATTCATGTGGTCATTCATTCATTCATTCATTCCTTCATTCATTCATACTTGTGGTCACTCCACAAGCTTGTGTTGAGTGTCATCCCCCTGGGCTGAGTAAATCTCCATGCTAGCCGGCAGGGAATAAAGGTGAATACCAAACTTGTCCTCTAAGATTTATAAGAATTGACTGCAGCTGACCAACTCTTGCAACACCCTGAGATGGGTGCTAAGGTGGCAGAGAATGTGACTTAGGGAAAGGCTAGAGTGGTTGCTACAAAGGCCCTTTAAATCATGGGAGTGTGCAGGCCTGTGGTTATGTGACTTTGACTGAAAGGAGGGTGGCACTGGGTCTGTGGGTGAATTGGAATGCCGAACACATGCCAGGCAACGAAGGCCATAGAAAGGTTTCTACATTAGTTAGAATCTTTGTGTGTGTGTGTGTGTGCGCGCGCGCGTGCACATGCGCATGGGCGTGTGTGTAGGCCAGAGGTCAACCTTTGCTGTCATTCCTCAGGCCCTGTCCATCTTTTCTTTTTTATAAGAAAAATTCTCACTCTAGCCTGGAACTCTCCTTGCGTTCTAGGCTGATTGGCCAGAGAGCCCCAGGGATACCTCGCCTCTGTGTTCCCAGTGTTAGGATTGCAAGCATGCATGACCCCCAGCTTTTCCTGCTTGTTTTTATGGATTCTGGGTATGGAACTCAGATCATCCTAGCTGCAAGACAAGGACTTTACTGACCAAGCCATCCCCTCTTCCCCACTCATCAAAGTCTTACGCATGAGGACAGGTCAAACCTTCCTACCTTCACATGGGCAGAGTCATACAGAAATCCTTCACAAATGCAGGTTTCCATTCGACGGGACTGAGGGGGAAACTTGAGCGTCTGTGTCTCTAGCTTCCCAGTTCAAGGCGGTGTTGAAGGACGATAAAGCCCATGCAAGAACACTAGGTTTAATAGACGTGCCGAGAGACCTGTCCAGATCCTAGCAGTTACCACCTGTGGGTTCTGGGCGAATTCCTTTGGCTTCCTGATTCACAGTGTGCAGTGTTTGCAGTGGAGGCTAACACAGTCCGCCTTGTGCTGTAAGGATTAAAGGGGAGTGTCTGCACTCTGCTCATAATGCTAATTGCTACTCAGTGGATTTCCACTCTTGCTCCAAATGTGTTTGGAGACTTCTTGAAAGATTTCTAATTCTCTTTCTTTCCCTCCACTCTTCATCTCCCCCTTTTTCCCTCCCCCAACCCTGTGTTTGCATATGTGAGCATGTGTGTGTGTGTGTGTGTGTGTGTGTGTGTGTGTGTGTGTGTGTGTGTAGGCCAGAGATTGGCATTGAGTGTCTTCCTCAGTCTTTTTCCAACTTATTTTCGAAGCAAGCTCTTTCACTAAACCCGGAGCCCACCATTTTTGCTGAACTGGCTGGCTGAGAAGCCTACAGTTCTATTCCCCCTAGCACTGGGGTCACAGGCACATGTCACTGTGCCTGGCTTCCTATGTGGGTTCTGGGGATTGAACTCAGATCCTTGTGCTTGGGTGGCAAGCCCCTGACCCATTGAGCCTGATCTCCATAGCCTAAGCCTGTGAATTATTCTGTACTTAGCAGAAGTTTCTTTTCTCCAGGTTACTATCTCCTGTTTCCCTCCACATGGGCCCATTGTCTGCTGGGATTTCTTTTTTATTCCCAGCACCTCTCAGTTTAATATCAGATGCCGTTCATGAACTCGATGGCTTGTTTATCTGGGTTATTAATGAAGTTGTTAAGTGAGGTTGGAAGGGGGAGCCAGAGGCATCCTGCGCTCTGCCCATCCATAAATCAGCACCCTGAGCAGAGACAGCTTCTGTCGCCTGTCAGCTCCCATCATCCCACTTATCTCAATGAATTTGAATGAAGTTCATGATTAAAGTTTCATGAGATGCCACATTGTGCATTCTCTACGCCGCAGGTCTCATATGTCCGTGGCTTTCTTTTTGTCTTTTCATCTTGCAATTTTATCACAGAATAGCACATGGATACACCTTGCATTATGAGGTAACTCCTATAGGCATCCATTACCAATTCCTGGGGAAGCTGTTATCAGCTGGGTGCTGAACAGTCTGCTTCCAAGTCTCATGCCTCCCCCTGACAGGCGGCCAGGTGGCTCTGCAGAGAATGCATCCCTTTCGCCTCGGTAATAAATCTGGTGGCTGTCTGTGTGACAACCTGCCTGCAGCTCCGCTAACTGCATATTCATGCTGCCAGGCCAGGTCACCATGTCCCCACCCACTGTCCTCACACACACAGTCTCCTTCCTCACAATCAGCCAGAGCACAAGAAAAGCCTTTCCTCAACTCCAGCCATTGTGGGATTACCTGTTTCATGGCAGCATAACAGGCCCATTTTCACTGGGAAATGGAAATGAGAGTTTTCTTCCCAACAGCTCTCAAGGATTCCTACCGTGCAAATACATGTGCATGTTAGCATCGCCACACAAACATGCCCCAGACCCTCTGCACCCGTCAGTATCCACGCTGCAAACAGCCGTGACTACAGCTACAGAAAAGATCAGCACTGCAGAGTGAGCACCCTGACGAGCTGGATGGGCATCTGCTTGGCTGTCTCTTAAAGGAAGAACATCCTCTTCTGCGTGGGGCGGGGGGTTAACATAGAGGAGACCCTCAGGTTTGCAAATGTGGGCCCCCTTTCTTAAACAGGAGGCAGGGGCTGTGCAGAAAAGACTGCTGTGCTGAGTGGGGAGATGCCACCAAGAACTGTTGATTGACAGACCTGATTGTCCCCATGCACAGAGCCAGGAGTCCTGAGGACAAACCACTTCCTATCTATTGTCAAACTACCCTCAAATCAGAAAAGAGAAACAAAATCAGACTTTTTAAAAACTTGTCAAAAAAAATTCTAAAAGGAACTGTCTGCCTATACCTTTCATTCATACATACATGATCTTTGTCACAATGCCTACATGTATGTTACATGTCTACACATGTGCACTCACATGCTACCCACTCATGCACATGTATGTGAAATCACACACGAACCTCTGACCTAAGTGTATGCAAACATGTATATAAACTATATGCTCATATGTAATGCACATATTGTTAATATACATATTTAGCACATGCATGCACTTACAGAACATATATCAAAGTGTATGCAGACATCCATGTAACCTATTTGCCTAAATGTGAGCACATGCTATTTATACATACATGTGTGTATATACATGCAAGATACATACCACAAAATACAAAAATTTACAAAAGCTTCATTTCTACATGTAAACATATGCATATACATAAATATACATACACATGCAAATCACATATCTAAATGTGTGCACACATACATTTATGCTATATGTCTACATATACATACAAGCTGTGGTCCTACATGGGCACAGAAGATGAACACATACTTGTTCATCCACATATAGGCCACATGTCCTCATGTGTCCTCAAGTGACCTTGCACTCAAACTACACGTGCATAAATGCATACAAACAACCACATATTCACACGCACACATATTCCTCTGTGTGTCCCTTCTGGCTCTATCTCTGCTGTTATTGTGGTCCCCAGTAGTCACAGGTTGCTTGTCAATTTAGATCAATTAAACAATTTACAGTTCCATTCCTTGAGCCACATTTTAACAGCACACCGACTGAACATTTTTACCATCACGGGACATTCTATGGGCCAGTGGTGACCTATATGGCCCATGTCGTACAGTAAACTCTCAGGACATCTGTCTTTACTATTTTATTAATTGGAAGAACAAATATGTACAGTTTCCCCAAATGTATTTTCCTCTCATCTTTCTTCACCTTCTCTAACCATTTCCTATTGACTTAAGATTAAGTCAAATCAAATTTCCTGCCTCACACCCTAACTCTAATCCCCACAGAGCTCTCCCACCTGGCATACACTTTAACATAAAAGCAAAAATTACTAAGGATAAAAATGATACTATATAAATTTGAGATGAGAGAATTTACTGTATAAAAAGCAAAAGATTCACAGGTACACTGTGCAAGAATTTCAAATTCCTAAAAGATAAATACTAAAATAGTAGAAAAATTAATGAATTGCTTAGCATACGTGACTAGTAAGGAAGTAAAATTATTTTCTTTTTTTCACTAAGAAAATTATTTTTTAGACAAGATCTCACTATGTAGTGCCAGGTGGTCTAGAATTCCCTTGTAAGACAGACTGGACAGAGACACACCTGACTCTGCCTCTCGATTGCTGAGATTGAAGGCATGTGCCACTATAGTAAGCTTGTAAAATACTCAATTCATAAAAATATCCTGCTCCATCTTTGACTTGCTGGAGTCTGCAAAGGAACTTGTCCTGTAGAATGATAACCACAGAATCCCCATGACTCGGCAACAACAGGATAGATGAGAGGAGCTTCGGTGAGGGCCCAGCCCAGTGATGATGGTGGACCAGAATCCAGAGGCCTTGAACCAGACAAACAACTCAACACAATAAACATTTTGCAGGTGGGGCTGATAAAGGGGGTACACTGTGTGACATGCTGCAGTTTCCGGTGCCACTAAGATGAATGAAGGGGTGTTGGAAAAATAGAGGCATGAGATGAGGTGGGGTTTTTTTGTTTTTTTTTTCTTTTTGGTTGTTTCATTTTTAATTAATTTGGGGAGTGTACTGCAGGGGTGAAGGGTGGATATGGAGGGACTGGGAAGTGAGCAGGATTGGGGTGCTTGATGTGAAATTTCCAAAGAAAACAATCTACAAGCATCTGGGGGAAATGTCTCAATAAGAGATTATCTAGCGTGGGTTGATCTGTGTCTGTAACAACAGACTGCCTTTGTTAATTGATGTGGGAAGACCTAGCCCACTGTGGGAGGCACCAATCCCTATGCAGAGGGTCCTGGGCTTATAAAATAGAGAAATGTTGAGAACAAGGCAGCAAGCACTCACTTCTGCATCCATTTCCTCTCTGCTCTTGAATGGAGATGAGAGGAAAAAGCTGTTTCAAGTTCATGCTTTGACTTCCTAATAATGGTCGCCGCTCACCTGGAATTGTAAACTGAAATAAACCCTGTCTTCCCCACGTTGCTTTTGTCAGGGCATATTTATCACAGCAACAGAAATGAAACTAGAACACCTTCTGAAAGAGAAAAGAGAAACAATTGGCTTTTAAAAAATATTCAGGTGAAAAGATGGATGAAAGATTTGGATGAATTCAGAGGATAGGAAGGATCGTTTCATTCATTAAATAAGCTCATGTTTACTAGCAATCAAAGGACTATAATTAAAACAATAGTAAGAGGCTCCCCCCTCCTTCACAATCCGATAAGGATTTTAAAATGTCTTTGTAATTAGTGTTGACAAGATTCTGGAGAAGTAGACACATTCAATCTTGGCATTCTTAATTATAATTTATGTGGCCCATGGGGAGGGCCCTTCGGCACTTTCAACTGAAATGTTAAGTGTGTGTACACTGTCATCAGCTGTTCTGGTTTCAGAACTCTTTCCCACAGCAATGCTCACACAAACACATATGGATTTATGTACCTAGAAATTTATGGCAACATTGTTATATGTGTGAAAAATAGACCCACATAAAAAAAAATCTGTCAGGAGGTGACGTGTAGGTGATGCAATACTGGGTACATCTTAAAAGCAGCTTTGTATTGCTGAATGGTACATTGTTCAATCAAAAGTCCAAGACACAGAAGGATTTATCCAGCAACCTCCATGTGCAACAGTTAATCTTCATTGTCAGCTTGACAGGATGTAGCAGCCTAGGAGACTGGCGCTTCTGAGTGCATCTGTGAGGAAGCTTCCAGACAGAGGAACACCCGCCCTGGATGTGACTGGCTCCATCCAGAGGGCTGTGGGATCTTTGGGAATCAAATGGGAGAAGCAAGACAGCCAGCAGAGTGACTGCTCTCCCCTTTCATTAGCTTCCCTTCTATCACAATGTGAGATCACTGCTTCACGGTGATGGACTAAACCTGCCGAAGCCATGAGCCAAACAGGTCCTTCCATCCTGTCAAGGACAGCAGGGAGAACAGTAACTAGTACAGCGTGTGCACACACACCACAAAGACATGTATACACACATACACACAAAGACGTGGCACAGGAAGGGGTCCCACGTACCTTTTATTTGTTATCTTATATACCCGCAGTTAGACCTTAGCTGTAGGTTACCTTTCTGTTCATATTTCACCAAGAAGGATTATGTAGCAGAGAGAAATCACTACCACAAAATCATATGGTTCATAAACGGAAGCGTCCTGATTGGATTCCTGGAGATCTTCCTCACAGACTGTCGTTTCCTACTGCCCAGAGGTGTGTGTGCATGTGAGTGTGTATGTGTGTGTGTTCAGTCACACCACTGATCACATGAGTGTTTACACATGTACATATGTGTGCTGTGGGATAATCTTTGTCTAAGGAACCTTCTGATAGGTTTAATAAAGAGCTGAATGGCCAATAGCTAGGCAGGAGAGGCCAGGTGGGACTTCTGGAGAGAGGGAGGAGCTGGAGGAAGGGAGAGGTCTGGGGGAGGGTATGTGTCAGCCCACATAGAGGAAATGAGATGTACAGTACTAAAAAGAGGTAATGAGCCATGTGACAGACTGTAGATTAATATAAACAAATTAATTTAAGTTTTAAGAGCTAGTTAGGAACAAGCCTAAGCTAAGGCCAAGCTTTCATAATGAATAGAAAGTCTCCATGTCATTATTCGGGAGCTGGCAGAACAAAGAAAGACCTGTTACGTGTGTATGCAGCATTAGTGTGTCTGTATAAATGTACATGTGTTCATGCATGTATGAGTACGTGCATGGTGCACATGCATTTATGTAATGAATATGTGCTTGTTTGTTCCCAGCTGCCCAGAATTCAAATAATCACACAGAAACTTATTAATTACAACATGGCTTGGCCTATTAGCTTATGCATATTTCTAGCTCACTCTTATCTCTTAAATTAACCCATTTCTATTATATTTTACCACGTGTCTCATGGCCTACCAGCAAGGCTCCAGCTAGCAGCTCATGTCTTTCCCCTCTGGCAGTTACATGGCGTCTCTTGACTTTGCCTACTATATACATACACACATACATATATATATATCTTCCAGCCTGGCTATGTTCTTTTAAGCCTTTGGTTGAGAGAAGCTTCTTTATTCATTAACCAATAAAAGCAACACATATACAGAAGGACTTCCCACACCATCTGTGATATGTAATATGCATGTAAAGTTTGTGCATGTGTTGAGTGTGCATGTATACATGTGTGTACATGTGTATACATGTGTATGTGGATAAAAAGAGGTAGATTCAAATTGATCTGTGTTAAAATCTGAGAATGGAATTGAGCTTAGATGGATTGATGAAAAGAAGTACAGTAAGGAAGTAAAAAAATGAGAAAGAGAAAGTTCACTTGCTATAATTATTTAAGTTTAAATTTTTATAGTAAATATTACTACTGTTGCAATTTTTTAAAAAGCCTAAATCTGAAGAACCACATTCTATCGCAAAGGATTTAGAAACATCATTTTGTATTTTAGACAACTGAAAGAGTTGTGTGATCTCTGGACAGCAGGACACTCTCCACAACTCGCTCATATAATGAAGTGGGCAGCCCAGGAGAGTCCTTTGCTCTCTAGGAACCTGCCACACTTCCAAGTCAGCGGTCTGTCCTTCCAGTCCAGCTCAGCCCTGCAGGTGTCTCTCACCTTGGGCTGTGGCTTGGCCCTTCCCAGATTTGGTTTGTCTGCCTGCGTGAAGGAGGAACTGGTTGGCTGTGTCCCATAGGCAGTGCTTGGGAGCTTGTTAGTCTCAGTCGGCCTTGGTTACCATGACCACCATTGCCGTGATTGACACTTGTGATGATATGTGTCAATTGCGACAACATGGACAACATTGGGAAGAGAGTTCCAGTTAGAGACTGCCTATGTCGTGTTGCTTATGGAGGGTCTGAAGGAGATTGTCTTAATTACAGGAATACAGGAAGACCACACCCGTGGTTGGCAGCACCATGCCCAAGATGGAGTCCTGACCATATGAGTGGAGAAGACCAGCTGCATAAAAGTAAGCAAGCGAGCACAGGTTGCATTCATTTCTCTCTGCTCTGGCTGTGTATGTGATGAGACCAGCCTTTATATGATGGAGGAGAGTTATCTGTCTATGTTACTTTCATTGGTTAATTAATAAAGAAAACTGCCTTGGCCCTTTAAGAGACAGAAAATTAGGTAGGCGGAGTAGACAGAACAGAATGCTTGGTAGCAGGAGTGGGGAGATGCTTCAGTCGCCATAGTGAGTCTCCATGCTTCTCCTCTCCGAGATGGACGCAGGTTAAGATCTCTCCTGGTAAGCCATACCTCGTGGTGCTACACAGATTACTAAATATGGGTTAAAGGAAGATGTGAGAATTAGCCAATAAGAGGCTGAAACTATGGGCCAGGCAGTGTTTTAAAAGAATACAGTTTCCGTGTAATTATTTTGGGTAAAGCTAGCCGGGTGGCGGGACGCAGCCCCGCTGCTTCCTTCTACATTTATAAGTTCCTGCCTTGATTTCCCACCGTGGTGATCTGTAGCTGAAATAAGCCTGCTTGCCCCCTAAAATGATTTTCGTCATGGTATCTTATCACAGCCACAGAAATGAAATTACGGCAATGCCCCGATCTTCTGGGAATCCAGGCTGGCAAGTGCATCAGAAATCCCCCAATGCTGCTGAGACAAGGACAACTCACTCATGCTAACTCAGGGATGGGTGTGGGTGTAGAGGTGAGACTTTTACCAGGGAGTGAAAGATGTAAAAATTCCCGTTCGAGCACAATAAGTACTCACTGAGGTGCCACAGACATCTGAGCCTCTAGAAGCCAACCTGTGCCCTTCGGTTCTCAGAATCAACACTGCTGTTCACCAAGGCCCTCCCACTGACTCTTTATCTCTGCAACCCCGGATGTAGCATAGCACCACAAACGGGGAGCCTTGCAGGCAGTAGAACCACTTCTCCTGGTTCCGAAGGTTGGGAAGTTCAGAATCAAGGTTATAGCAGGTTTGGTGTCTGGAGGGGGCCCACTTGGCTGTTCATAGACAACACTTTATCATTGTCTTTACAGAACAGAGATGGCTGGAGATCTCTCTGGGGCCTTGCATGCGGACATTATGACGGCTAATCTTGAATATCAACTTGATGGTACTTAGAGTCACCATGGAAACATACCTCCCTAGTGAAAGGAAAGACCCACTGTAACTGTGGGCAGCAGCATCCCCTGGGCTGAGCTCCTGGACTGAATGAAGGGAGAAAGTGAGCTGAGCACCAGCGTCTGTCTCTCTGCAGACTCTAAGAGGGCAGCTGCCTCATGCCCCGTCCCCCTCCCCCATGATGCAACTGTACTCAAACTGTGAGACAAAGCAAGCCCTTTCTACTCTAAGCCGCCTTAGTCAAAAATTTTGTCACAGAATTGAGAAAAGTAACTAACCAGGTACTAATTCTGTCCATCACCCAACCCCTTTTCAAAGGCCCCGCCTCTTCACATGTCTCAGCAAAGAGCAAGATTCAGTCTTTTCCCCTTTCCTTCCTTCTTTCCTTCCTTCCTCCCTCCTTCCCTCCCTCCTTCCTTTCTTTCTCTTTGTTGTTGTTTGGTTGGGTTTTTGGTGTGTGTTATTCTTTGTTTTGTTGTGTTTTTGTTTGTTTTTTTTCAAGACAAGGTTTCTTTGTGTGGTACTCGCCATCCTGGAATTTACTCTGTAGACCAAGCTGGTCTGGAGCTCAGAGATCTACCTGCCTCTGCCTCACAATTAAAGATGCACACCACCGCTACCCATGGATCTGTGGTGTGGGGGCTGGATACAAACACACCACAGGGAATAATGTGAGTGAAAGTCTCCCAGTTACCACATGAACTCCTTCGTTTTCTTACAAGAAAAAAGGAAGGGGCATGCTGGTGCACATCTATACCCCCCCCACACACACACACACAGCCACTTGGCAGGTAGAGACTGGATAGGAAGTTCAAGGTCATCCTCAGCTACAGAGTGAATTTAAGTCCAATCTAGGCTACAAGAGACCTGAAAAAAACAAAACAAAACAGAATGGAAGGAAAGAAAACACTAATACAATATTCATTTGCCCTATAATTTTTTTTATTTTCATTTATTTATTTATTGGTTTTTCGAAACAGGGTTTCTCTGTAGCTTTGGAGCCTGTCCTGAAACTAGCTCTTGTAGACCAGGGCTGGCCTCGAACTCACAGAGATCCACCTGCCTCTGCCTCCTAAATGCTGGGATTAAAGGCGTGTGCCACGACCACCTAGCTTGCCCTATAATTTTTTTTTTTTTTTTTTTTTTTTTTTGGTTTTTCGAGACAGGGTTTCTCTGTGGCTTTAGAGCCTGTCCTGGAACTAGCTCTTGTAGACCAGGCTGGTCTCGAACTCACAGAGATCCGCCTGCCTCTGCCTCCCGAGTGCTGGGATTAAAGGCATGCGCCACCATCGCCCGGCTTGCCCTATAATTTTTAATGTATTTTTATGTGTATGTGTGTTTTGCCTTCATGCATGTTTGTGGACAATATACATACTTGGTCCAGTAGAGGCCAAAGAGAATATGTGATCTCCTGGGATAGAAGGTATAGACAGTTGTGAGCTACCATGTAGGTGCTGGGAATTGAACCCTGATACTCAGGAAGAGCAGACAGTACTCTTAATTAACTGGCTTAGCAGTTAATTAAGAGTACTTGCGCTATGATTTAAACACATCATTTTGAAATGACTGCAATCAAAATGCCACATCCCTCAAGGGCCACTCTAGTACTTGTGGGCTCCGGGTGAGACACACACTTGTAAAGAGGCCTAGCTTGTCTTGTACATTTTCCAAGACTGTGTTGAAATACAAAGCACAAGCAGGTTAATAAAACACACCCAAGGCTATGTTCCATTTGTTCATTAAAGTATAAAACATCTTAAACCCACAATTAATTCTTGCTAAATTAAAGTCATGACACAGCTATGCTGGAGATTGCCAAAGCGTTTGGGCTAATATCTTACATCTTTGACTTGAAATCACCCCCACTGAAAGGTTTAACAGCCGTTGATATTTATGAGGGCTCTCTAGATTTACTTTTTGTCTACCTCAGTTGTGGGAGCATTTACAGATCTAGTCTGAAGAATGAATTCCAACCCTGAGTTCTTTTTTCCATGAGTTACTTAAGACGCCACACAGCAACGCCTGAGTGTGTTAGCAGTGGCTTTTTCTGACTATGGGTTCTTGGAATATAAATAAGCGACCAGCTAGGAATGCTAATGGTTTGTTTTGATGAAAGAAAAAGTTCTTGATAAATGACAGGGAATTACCCTTTCTGAACTCTTTAAGTTGTCTTCTTTTTTATTTAAAGGAGCAAGATAAACAAAAAAAAAGTGGAGTGATTATATGATACGTTAAGGTCATTCTTCAAGTAAAGAAACAAATAAAATCAGATCTAACTGTTTAATTTTCAAAGTCCTTCCTAGGTGGTAAATTCAACTGGCAGAAGGCCCCTGTGTGTCACTGGTGAATTTAGGTCAAGTGACATTTGGGCTATAACTAAAGGCAGTCAGAGTCAGCCATAGTATGTCTGCAAGGGTCATCTTAATTGTTAACTGATACAAGACGGCCAAGCCTACTGTGGGAGGCACTGTTCCTAGGCAGGTGATTCTGGGCTATGTATAATAGTAAGAACCAATAAGCGACCCAGTAAGTAGCATTCCCCATGGTTTTTCTATCTTGACTTCCTTCAGTGATGAACTGTGACCTAGAAATATAAGACAAAACAAATCCTTCCCTCCGAGTGCTTTGAGAGCTTTGTCATGGCAGCAGAAAAGAAACCAGGTTTTCCCTGACTTTTCCCCTATAATACAAGATTTCATTCACTCGTGCACTCAGGGGCAATTGACTGAAGAACTTCCGGGCGCAGTGAACTTGGGGGTGCCTAGTGATAAACAGCCCATGCAAGACTCCTGCCTGCCAGGACCTCTCCTTGTAGTTGCAGGAAAGAGTGAAAATATAAATGAATAATTGGAAAGAAGTACTGATGACGTCATGCGCCATGGAGAAAAGAAAAGAGAATTCAGCAAAAGACCTTCACGGTCCGGCTATCTAGTGACTTAGTGGATGTGGTGGTGAAGTCACAATAGCATTAGCAAACGTGTGTGTGTGTGTGTCTGTGTCTGTGTGTGTGTGTGAGTGAGTGAGTGTGTGTGTGTGTGTGTGTGTGTGTGTGTGCGTGTGTGTAACCAGAAGATGACCTTAGATGTCATCTTTATCAACCTCCTTGGGACTGGATCTCTCACTGGCTTGAAGCTCAGCAATTGGGCCAGGATGGCTGGTCCACAAGCCCCAGGGTCGCCCTGTTTCTGCTTACCCAGAGATAAGACTACAAGTGTGTATCTCCGTTCCTGGCTTTTTTTATATAGGTCCCAAAGCTTACACTCAGGTGCTCATGCTTGAGAGGCAAGCGATTTATCCACTGAGCCATCTCCCCAGGCCAGGATTGGCAAACTTTCTATGCAAATGAATAATAAATATTTTAGGCTTTGTGGGTCATCATTACCATCGTTCAGTTCTAAGATTGCGGTGACAACTGAACCGCAGGCAACATGTCACCAAATGGGTATAGCTGCATTTCAATAAAATTTTATCTCCAAACACTGGTGGAATTGGCCTGTGGGCCATAGATGGATGACCGTTAACTAGAACTCTGTTTCATCAGTGTGGCGGTGGTCCTGCTCCAGCACCAAGGCTACCTTCCCCAAACAGCCAATGTGTCACACTGATTCCCTCGTAGAGAAAGCCAGAGGCCTTAAGCTCCACAGTGTGGCCTGGCTCTGCTTATGCTACCCAAGTGTGTAATAACTGGAGATTTAAGAGTATGCCCTTAGGAAAAGAAAGGGGATAATTACCACTTGACTCCAGCTCTTTATTGCAATGACTAAGGCTCACCCTTGAGGGGAGCCCAGAAGTATTACCCAACCTGTGAGCCCATTTAGCAACACTTTGTCAAAGGCCTCTGGAAAGGCTACTTATTTATATCCACTGTCTAGTAGGCCTCTTCTCCCTCTTTGCCCCCTTTCTGTCTGCTTCCCACAGCATTTGTCAAACAGAATCTGCCCATTTGAAACCTCCGTGGCCAGTTTCCATCAGTTCCCATTTCTCCAGATGTTCGTGATCATATTCCTTCTTCATGTCTCGCAGGCAGATTTGCCCTGCTCAGCCAGGCTGCATGGTCTATCATTCCTCATCCCCTGCCACTCGAAATGAGTCCCTGGCTGGGCAGCAGTCCCCTCGGCAAGGTCAGCCAGAGAAAGCCATACATATCGTAAACATGCAGGGAGTTATTCAGCAATAACATTCACTGGAGTTTGCTCTGGTTCAGAGGCCAAGAGGATTTGGCAGGGAAAGAATACACAAAAGGCTGTTCTGCTGGAGAAAGCCTGACAAAGTCAACTGCTAGAGAAAGCTGGAGCCAGACTTTGGGCTTCTAGAAAAGGAAGAAAAGCTACTTTTTTCTCACCCTGTTCGTTGAGAATGTCAGGATAAGAAAATTGATGTTCTGGAAGGTTGTCTGTCCTTCCGTTGGGATCTCACTCTCTGGACTATATTTAAGATTTATTTTATTTTTAATTAAGTGTCTATGTATATATCTCTTCACCTGAGTGGAGTGCCCGTAAAGTCCAGAAGAGGGTGTTGGATCCTCTGGAGCAGAAGTTATGTGTTGTCAGGGTTTCTGTCCTGCCCAGTTCCTGCAATCGTTAAGTCCCAAATAAATCACACAGAGGTCTACATTAGTTATAAACTGATTGGCCCATTAGCTCAGGCTTCTTATTAACTCTTATAACTTATATAGCCTATTATTAGCCCGTTATTCTTATCTGTGTTAGCCATGTGGCTCAATACCTTATTTAGCGGGGCAGTCACATCTTGCTTCTTCTGTGGTCGGGTCAGGAATGCAGAGGAATAGGTTTCCTCCTCCCAGAATTCTCCTGTTTTCATTGACCTGCCTCTACTTCCTGTCTGGTAGTCCGGCCTATACGTCTTGCCTGACTACTGGCCAATCAGCATTTATTTAAAATACAATTGTCAGAATACAGACCATTCTCCCACACCAGTTATGGATGGTTGTGAGCTGACCAATCAGGGTGCTGAAGCAAACTTCAAGGCTCTGCAAGAGCAGCAAGGGTTCACTACTGCTGAGTCATCTCTCCAACCCCTGTTCTTCTAATTAGGAAACCACATTAAAGCCAAGGTCAGCAGTGGCCTGACCCAGAGGCGGACAGGTACAGCTGCTATTTACCTCATGAGTGGATCTTCTCCATCTACACGGACAGTGTGTAGGATCTAAGGCTGAAGGAGTATAGGCTGTGCCAATAACAATAATAACAGTGATATTAATATTTATTAATATCACTGACACTGTGTTCTGTTCCTGAAGTCTGTATTACATCTGATCACACTTAGAGCCTTGGTTCCATCCCTTATCCTTTAATCTTACCTGCTGCTGTGACAGGCATTGAGAGCCTTTTTTTTTTTTGAAAAGCATTGACTCTTCTTAGCAGAATGGAAGTTGCCCTTCATTTTCCATCTGTTTCTTTGGCTTTGGGTCGCCTGCTTGCCTCTGCATGCAGCTGTGAAGCATGGTTCTAGAAACCAGGGTACTTCACCTGTTTTATTCCTCTGAAAGCATAATGGTAAGAGTAATGAGAGTACCCAGTGGGCACCAGCCTCAGCTCTGGCTTCCCAATTAAGATGAGTTCCACATGAGCTTCATCAGAGAAATATCCTGTAGCCAAAGTGCTGAGAATTAGTGATGGTGGGATAGTTCACCTCAGCTATAGTACCAGCACCCAGAGAAAATCCCAGAAAAGATGACAGGGGATTATAAGAAGAGAAGTACACCATGCATACATCATCTGGACATGCCATAGCCATTGTCTCCATGGACCCACTGCAACCATGGTTACCTGCAAAGACTTTCCAAGGATGGGGTCTCTCAATGCTTCATCATTGGGTAAAGGATGGGCCAGGAGGCCCCACCTCTCTCAAGTGAGATCATCTGCAATCATTGATGTTAGGGTGACATTACCTTCCTTGATAAACCACCTTGTTCCACTGCTAACTCCTTACACATGCTCAGGCAAGCAGCTCTCATCAACCCAGTGAGCTATGTGCAAAGATGACCTGAAAGGAAGAGGAGGCTCACTGAGAAGACAGAGTTCTAGCAGCGGAGGGGGAAGGATGAGGGAGGAGAATTGGGCCTGAAAATGACGAAAATTCATCATAAAAATACATAAAATTGTCAAAAGATGAAAACAAAAACAAAAAAATCACTGGGCCTTAAAATAGAAAGAGAGAGAGGGGCAGAGATGGGGGAGGAAGGAAGAAAGGAAGGGAGAAAGGAAGGAGGAAGAGAGGGAGGGAGGGAGGGAGGGAGGGAGAGAGGGAAGGAGGGAGGGAGGGAGGGAAGGAGAGAGGGAGGGAGGGAGGGAGGGAAGTGGTGGAAGCATTTTACTGTTGGCTTTTTATCCTGTCCTGTCCCAGACACTCAGAGGGACTGAAGGTCTCAAGTCTGCAGCTCAACCTGCCATCACTTTGGACTCCAAGAACAGCAGAAGCTAACAGGACAGACCACCCTGTAGATAAGAACTATGAACCATGACAAGGATGCTGTAGTTCAGAGAGGCAGTCATTTCCTGAGAACTAGATTGTCCCAGCAAACCATAAAGATATCTACAGTCACCTTCCAGGACCAGTGCTGAGACAGTGGTCGGCTTAGCAGACCACATCTTAGGTGGAACTGCTTGTGCTCCATACTTCTGTTCTCTGTCCCAATTTTTCAGCTATTTAAGGGTAAAATTCATGTCGGTACCCCAGTAACAGACTCTGTGCTTCACTGGACATTATCAGTTCTTCCCAAAGTGCCTGTGCTGACTAAATCTCTCCAGCTGTCGCTTTCAGGGGCACCTGTGAGGGCTGTGAGAGCCTGGCTTTCACCCTCTAACTCAGCTCATATCACCAATGTCTAAAGGCATATTCTTAATTTTCAACCCTTAACGAGAGTTATACGAGTCAGGCCAGTAGCACCCAGATTCCCTTATAGAAAGTAGAAAGACAAGACCATCAATCACCAGTTGTCCAAATACGGACAGAGCACAGGGATTGGTGATGTAGTTCATGTCAGTTCTCAGAGCCCCTGTAGTGTTGAGGCGACAAGGAACTTGGAGTCACAGTCTACACCCCACCAAGCCAGGTTCAGCTACCTCTCCTCCAAAAGACAATCCTAAAAGCTGAATGAATAAAAGCAAACAAAGAACGTGTAATCCATATGGCCACATTGGGAAGTGAAAGACCCCCAGTGGGGGGAGACTCTCACTCAAGTCTCGTGATAACACGACCTCCCTAGTAACTCACAAGAGACCGTCCTTGCTGTAATCACACGAGGTTTATTGACAGGTACCAGCGCTGGGGGCAAGACTCATAACCCTTGCAGGGAAGGAGTTCTATCTCGAGGAGCTGGGAGAAGGGGTATTTAAGGGAAGAAACCACAGCCCAGTAATCCAAAGAGGGTAGGGAGGGCGTCATTGAAAATTCTGAAGATATGAGTGATAATCACAAGGGGGAAACTCCCTGTTTCTCAAGATTACAATCTAACTTTACCTTCAGCTAGTTCCTGAAACAGAGTCACTGAACTGGCTAATCCTAGATTTCTGATTCTTTTCTCCCTGCTTAGATTTTTGGCTCTATTTTTTCTGCTGGGGGGTGGGGGTGGGGGGGTCTGGATTTATCCACGTCTTTCAGAAGCGATCCAGGAACCCCTAAGCCCATCTTCAGCGTTCTGTGTGAGTGGAAGGTTTAAGAAGAAGGTGGAACTAAGCAGTCTGGCAGGGTATGGTTTGAGCCACTGTTGTCTCAACTCTAAGTTTTTCTGGTAAAGGCAGTCACTCCTGTCAGGTCAGCAGACAGCACACAAGCTCCTCCCTGGCTATCCCCAGGACTCCAGTCTTCTCCTCCCATAGCAGGAAATTCCAGCTTTGGGGGTCCTTTGTTTCTGGTAGCCAAAGAGGCAGTCACTGGTGTGGGCCTCTTCAGGGTGGTCATTCCTTCCAATTAGGTTATTACAAAGGGACATCAGGAGATGGCGGGCGTCCCCTTAGAGGTTAGACATGTTGGTGTGTATCAGGGCTCAGCAAACTCCTCTGAAGGGGTTTCAGAGCCTTGTGTCCCTGAAGGAGTTGAGAGGAGACCCACAGTTGTAGTAGAATCAGCGGTAGTGTATTAGGAAAGGATGCCCTTCTCCAGGAGGACCAGGCTAGGGCAAAGTCCCTGCTGTAAGGAGTGGGGGCTTTTATGTGGCTCAGTGTATCTTTTGGGGTTCATTTGCAGAGTTCAGCTTTCTCATCAGGTATTATCTGTTACTGTATGTTCTCAAGCAGCACACAGCTCCCCTCAACTCTCCATTCAGGGCTGTGTGTCTTAGCGGCTTGAGTCAGAGGTCAAGTTAGGACACTCTAGCATGCCTTTGTGCTTGCTTCAGAGACCAAGAGTTTTCCAGCTTTTCTCTCCTCAACCCCCCTCTTTCATATGCTAATTTTGTAGCCTCTCCTAAGGGCTTTATGGACCTCAGACTCTACCCTCCTCCCCACTGCCCTGGGGCAGATAAGACTTTAAAGACTAGACTGAAAATCAGGGAGGTCAGAGAAGAGGTCTCAACTGGACAGAGAGCAGGCTAAGCCGGAGCTAGGGAAGGAGGGTCCCTTTCACTCTCCTGATCTGTAACCAGGTGAGTCCTGAAGTGTTCAGTATGATAGCAAACAGATCGGAGCAGGGCATAAATGACCTTGGCTATGCTTCCTTTTCTGTTCCAAGAGAGGAAAATCTCCTATTCCAGTTATGTGAAAAGATTAACGGTCTGCTTAACCTTCTGCCATTTGTAGACATTGTCATCTACACCGTTCATACTCTAGAGCTGCCCCTACAGGGCTGGAGAAAAGGCTCCCCAGTTAAGGGTCAGCTCTTACAGAGGAACAAAATTTAGCTTCCAGAAGCCAAATATGGCATCTCACAATGGCTTATAATTGCATCTGTAGGGGATCCATTGTCCTCTTCTGTTTCCAAATACACACACACACACACACACACACGTATACATACATGCTTTTTTTAACATTAAAACAAAGCAAGAATTATTTATTCAATTTACCAAAAAAAATGCTTTACGTTTATAATTTGGGGTTGGGCCCATTAATAGCTCTGCCTCGGGTCACATGTGGAATACAGGCTGTGAGTTGGTCACACATGGTTAAATGGTTTGGTTTATATTGGGCCTAGAGTGTTCATGCTACCCCAGACAGAATTCCTGGCTGTGCTGGGTGTTTGGTTTAATCTTAAGAAAAGCCACTCCACCGACACAAATAACTCCAATTAAACCAGATTAGAACAAATTTAAATGCCCATGTTTAATAAATTCAGCACTCTCGGGTAGACAGGGAGAGGAGCCCACGTAAACCCTGGAGACCACGTGTTCCTTTTTCCAGTTGAGAGCCTAAATAGCCTGTGGGAGTGGTCCTGACTCTCCCTGGGGGCGGGGCCAGCGCTTGGCAGGCTGGGAGTTGGAATCCAGGCCAAGGCAATTCCCGGGGGGAGGGGCCTGAGATGAAGCTTTTTGCTCAACTAGCACTTCATGGATGACTGCCAGGGGCTGGGGTGACACCCCCAACTTAATATTACACTGGGACTCACTCCATAGACCATGCTGTCCTAATTCAAAGAGATCTGCCTGTCTCTGCCTCTCGCTGATATCCTCAGGAACGATGATTGTCACCTTCTCAATTCTGCTCAAGTCCGTGCCAATGAGGAGGTGCTGGGGAGCCCCTCTACTGCTCTGAACAGCCGATTTTCTTTACTTTCTGAGTGTTCCTTTTAAAAAGAAAGCATATCCTTCTCCGTTGTCAATCTGCGCAGAAGGAATGTGGGGCGGAGAGTCTCTGTCAGGAGAGTGTGTGAAATGACTGACATCACCCAGGCAGACAAATAGTTCCTCTGGAGTCGTTTGCATTCAGACCCATGTACAATGCCCAGAGTTTCAAGTTGACACCGGTTTGAAAATAATAGCCCTGAAGGGTAAAGAAAGAGGACATGGGGGAGAGGCAAAACTCAGCATACAATGCCATAGGGAAATGTCCTTAGGTACCACAATGAACATATACAACAATAATAAAAATATAAGAAAGTGGGACTTAAATGTATATGTCCTAGAGTCTCGAATGCTGTCCAATTAAGACTGAAGCTAAGCAAGCCTAGAAACTCTGCCCAGACCCAGAGCAGCCATGGATAAAGATGCTTGTTTAACTTGCACTCTATATTCCCAATATAGCCTGTAATAGAATGTGCACCTTCCTCTTCTGAGGCAAGGTTTGAACTCTAGGCAAGGTAAGTTTTTTTACTGGTAGCAATAAATAGAGGGACAGAACTCTTAAAGTAAATCTCAGCCGTATTCATCAAAAACACACATTTGAGAACTGGGGAGATGGCTCAGTCAGTGAAGTGCTTGCCTTGCAAGCATTAAGACCTGAGTTTGATTTCCAGAACCCACATTAAAGAAAGCCAGACATAGTAGTCTTGTAATCCCAGAACTGAGGATGTGGGGCCAGGAGGATTGCTCGGGTTTACTTTCCAGCATGCCTGGTTTAATTGGCTAGTTGCAGGCCAGTGAGAGATACTGTCTCAGAACCAGCAATACAAAACAAAAGTGACCGTAACTGAGGAACAATACCTGAGGTTTTCCCCTGCTTTCTGCATATGTGCAATATAACCATGCATACAGTGCCCTTGCACATATAGGTACACCTATCCACACACACACACATATATACACACAAGCAGGCGTGTGTGCGCACATACACACATACACATACACGCACGCAAACACACACACACACACACACAAACACACACTTTATCCTATAATGGAGGTCAGCTTACAAACACTGCAGGACTGGTATACAGCAGACCATGGACATGGGACTCTTTACACCTTTCCCAAGCCACTTTCCTTAAGTGCCTCTCCAGGTTCCCAGTCTGCTTGCCTGTCTTCCACTTCCTTCTTAAAATCTGCATTTTCTGGCTGATTTTGCCTCACACCTGACTGGAAGGCAAGACTAATCTAACAGAACCCTCTAGAGGAAGACGGGAAAGGCAGGTCAAGTCTTCCCTCCTTCCACGCTTGAGAAACAATGGCATTGCTCACCATTCTATGGTGAGGTTGAGAGCCATGGGCTTTGGAAAGATAACAATTAGGAGGGAATAAAAGACCCATTTAGGAAAGGGCCAGCTGGTTTCAAAGCATGATACTATATGGGTCTTGAGACCAAGATCTTCTCTCTTCTCTCCTGTTCTTCCTGTTTTTTTTCTTTTCTAGTCTGTTCTCTGAATACCATTCTCTACTTTGTTTCTATATAACTTAAGAGAAGTCACCAAAGGTGGTGGCACAAGCCTTTAACCCCAGTATTCAGGAGGCAGAGGCAGGTAGATCTCTGTGATTTTGATGCCAGCCTGGTCAATATAGCAAGTTTCAGACCAGCCAGGCCTACATATGAAGACCCTGTCTCAAAAATACTAAATATTCAACTAATTGATTAAAGGGAAAAAGAACTCCTCTAAGAATTGTGTGAGGGACTTGATTGAGTATCTGCCTCCTGCCCAGCACCAGAGTCCTGCAGCGAATGAAAACCCCAGACTGCTTTGCAAGCTCACAGATCCAGCCAAGTGAACTGAACTTTCAGGAATCTAGGAACTTTCAAGAATCAGGAATTTCCCTATTTGTCCAAGCCTCTCTCTCTATTTAGTGTCTTCAGCAACAGTTAGGTTCTCTTAAGCTGGAAGAGTTACAAGAAGCTGACAGCACTGGTCCTCCATAGACTGACCAAGAGAACGAAGTGGCCTGCATCTATACTCCCAACCTTGGGATGCCGAGACAGGAGGATCATTAATTCAAGACCAGAGCAAGAGCAACAGACAGACAGATAATTTTAAAAGCAATAGCTTAGTCATGAATTGTCTGGGTCCCTTCCTTTCATGTTCAAATCCTATAAGTGTTATGAATCTGAGCTGAGATTATAGTTGAAACTTTCTTTAAAAAGCGTATTTTCTTTATTATGATTTGTGTATGTGTGTGCATGCACATGTGTGTGCCATTGCTGCTGTGTGGATGTCAGGAGACAGCTAGCAAGAGTGGGTTCTCTCCTTCATCCCAGGACTCAAGCTCGGGTCATTGGGCTTGCACAGAAAGTGCTTTATCTACTGAGCAGCTTGCCAGCCCAGTCATTATTTAGATAGCACTACTGACAGTTTCCGTGGGTGGTGTCCTATAGAAAAGGCACTTTCTTTGGCCATATCTGCAACAGCAGGAACATCGTTAACAAACATTCAAGGGTAGAGAGGATTTTAAAGACTGGAGAGATAGCTCAGTGTCAGTGGGTAGAGTGCCTGTTGTACAAGCATGGGGACTGAGTTTTGGATCTACAGCATCTATACAAAGACAGTGTACAGTGGCCCAGCGCTGGGCAGGAGGAGACAGGCAGAACCCTGGCCAGTAAGCCGGTGTGGGCAAAATGATGGGTTCTAGGTTCTGTGAGAAAGCCCTGTCTCAAAAATGATGTTGATAATGATAATAATAACAAACAACAATAATAATAATAATAATAATGGGAAGAGTAATAGAGGAAGAGACTCGGTGTCAACCTGCGTCATCCACACATGTACTTGTGGTTTCCACACATGCACTCACCAGTCCATAAATATACATAGTCGCACACACAAACCGTGACTACACCATGCACATACACACAATACAAAGAAAGAAAAATCAAACAAAGAACCTAAGGGTTGACTAAGGCCATATGTATAACAAGACTGAAGAATGAGGGTGAGAGGAGCAGTCAGAAAAAGTGGGGACTGGCAAGCAGCTCCCAGCTCACCCAGGTCCCATTGTGCCCTGTGGTACTGTACTTTCTCGGTAAAATTGGTGAGATGAAATCCTCACCTTCCTAAGTAAGAAAAAAGAAGGTTGGCATGGCAAATGGTGTCCCGGTCTCAAACTTCGGCGGGTGGAGACCAAGCCCTAGTCTGGCCGCCACCATGAGAGAATCGGTTCACATAACATCACTCATTTGCAAGTCTGTGATCAAGAGTCTCCTCTGCAGCCTTGGAGACTTCTGGATCCCTTCCCTGGCTCCAGCTATTCCGGGCACGTGACACTCCCCAAAAGAGCAATAGAACACCCAGGGTGTGCTTGGCTTGCAGACTCACTCAGAGTTCTCTTCTCACTCTGTCCAAATAAAGGCAGTCGTTCTCTGGCCGTCTTTTGTCAATAGCATTTTTGTGCTGCCATCCCCGGGGTCACAGGCTGTTTGTTCTTGGACTGTATTCTGAGAAGCTTTATTCCCTTGCCATGCTGAGCCTCTGCAATCAGTGACACAGGATGCATCAGAGAGAGAGAGAAAAGATAAAGGCAAGGAGGAAACGATGCTGTACTAAGTTAGCATCCTAAACTATGCAATAGCAAAGGTGGGAAAAGAGAACGGTGTCTTCCCTTGGTTTCCGAATCCGCTGGCTCTGAAGTGGGACAGAGCAGGTCAAGAGCTCAGATCTCCGTCAGCCCAGGCAAGAGGCTTTGGATTTAAAATCTTCTCCTCCTTGTAAATTTAGCTAGCCAGTGTGCAGCTCAGGGTTATGCCAAGCCAAACTGAGCACGGTGTTAAGGGTACACTGTGTTAAGGTTGGAGAAGCCTTGTTACTACTTTAGGGAGATCATGGCCAGAAGAGACTGTGGGAAGGCACAGAGGGTGGACACTTGCTAATCCTGACACCAAGCAGACCCACCACTCATGTTGTACTTTGTGCATTCTTTCATTCTGTTGACATTTACTGGCGTTTTTCTTCTATGTGTCAAGACACAGTTAGCACTGGGAGCTTGAAGAGTAAGTAAGATAGGATCTCAGTCTTCTAGGAATTCATGGTTCTGTTGGGAATAGGGGTATGTGTATGTCATCAGACAAGGATGCTGGAGTTCAGAGAAAAAGGACCTTCTCATTACAAGGTGATTAGTTGGCCTTTAAAACAGAGATGGTATTTAAGGGAGGGCTTTACATATCCTGACCCAGACATGGAGTCAGAAATGTCTCCAAGGCCATCTAAAAGCAGAGGTACAGAGGAAATGTGTTCCAGGTGGAGACAAACAGACAAAGGTCCAGAGGTAGAAAAATTAGAGACAGCTGTGAAGAAGTCAGGATGGGAAGCCAGGCCAGGCATGCTAGAGAGAAGAGGGCGGATGGCCAGACCTCAGCTTGGAGCAGGCTGGGAACAATATTTGGGCCCAAGATCCGGGAGGCTATCTACTTGCAAGCTGGATGTGACTGGTTACTGGATTCATGACGACCTGGCAACCAAAGGTAGCTCCTAAAGGACAGTAATTAATCAGTCAGGTTTATGATATGTGACGATTTCTTTGTAAATGTCAACTTGCCACAATCTGTAATTACTTGGGAAGAGAGTCTTGGGTGAGGAATTATCTAGATCAGATTGGCCTGTGGGCAAGTCTGTAGGGGATTGTCCTGCTGATGGACCCAGTCCACTCTGGATGGCCACATTCCCTAGGCAGGGCCCTGAACTCTATGAGAATGAAGAAAGCTGGCTAACCATAAATAATAGCAATCAAAGATCTGTTTATTCTCTCTCTGTTCTTGGCTGTGGGTGTGATGGGCTACTTTCTGTTCCTGCTTCGACTGTCCCCAAACGATGGTCATGACCTGAAGTTGTAAGTAGAAACAACAAACAAACACTTTTTCTCCATGTTGTTTTAGGTCAGGATATTTTACTACAAGGACAGCCCCATAAGATGATAGTATCTAGTGCTGCAGTGGTCATCTTGATTTCCATGAGTGCGTTCTGATACTTGCACAATGATATGGTCTCATGGCATGTCTCCGAGAATGTACTCTCATGGTAAAGCAGCAGATATTAGTATTGTCAGAACTGGAAACTGGAGGGGCAATTTGTGTAACATTCAATGTTCAAAGTGTCTGAGAACTTTTACATCCCAACTGTGGTCCTAGATGATCCTTTCTGCTGAAGAAACCAAAAGTTCTAGGAGACTTAGCTGGCTGCAAGTCTGTAGCAGAAGATGGACAAGAAGGAGGCTGGAAGCTGGGATGTTTCGTTGTGTCCAATAACAGGAAGCTATTAAAGACTGGCTGGACTGCAGAACAAAAGTCAGAATCAACTTGGAGATGCTAGCACAGACCAAACACTGAGTAATTTCTGCATGGAGTTTCAGTGAAGATGGCAGTGACTCAGCTTGCATCATATATGCATGCAACTCACAGAATCACAGTGATATTAGGCAGACATCTGTAAGTCATCATCATTGAAAGATGTGAAAGAGCCAATTGATGAGGAAAGCAATGGGCATGTGTGTAGTGTGATTAATAAAAACCCAGAGTCAGAAATTGGGGTTCAGTCTGAAGGTCAGAAAAGTAAAACAGTTAGTCACTGGCTCCTACCTCTACCTCAGTCCAAAATAGTGAGCCTGCTTCCAGAAATCTCAGAATGAGACTCATTAAGAGCTCTTTCCTCCAGTTTTATATTCCTCTCTAGTGCTGGGTTTAAAGACGTGCGCTACTACCACCCAGTTTCTAGGGCAAACTAGTATGGCTACTGAGATTAAAGGTGTGACCAAGACAGCCATTTTACTCTCTGAACTCCAGGCAAATTTAGTTATTAAGATACAAATGAAATATTACTACGTGTGTGTTTCGTCTCTTCTATGTAGATGCACAGGTTAGAGCCCAAAGGCTAGAAAGCAAGTGCACTTGTGCTTCCCAGAAGCATCACTGCTAAAAAGTGAATAGGTAATGAAGGGGCCTCAGAGCTGACACAGAACATACCTCAACACCAAATTCTCTACACAACAGAGATTTGTTACACAGGAGGACAAGCAGTTGTGGGGTGGGGGGTCAAGGCTGCCTCTTGACCAGGCAAAGACAGCAGCAGGTGGTCCTGCAGCAGTAGATTTTAAGAAGAAGGGGCAGATCTGTTGTCAGAGACTGCTCTTTCATTTCCTGGCCGCCCATACCCAAAATAATCATGCAGAAACTGTATTAATTAAAACACTGCTTGGCCTATTAGCTTATGCATATTTCTAGCTAGCTCTTATATCTTAAATCAACCCATCTCTATTAATCTATGCATCACCTTGAGGTCATGGCCTACCAGCAAGGTTCTGGCAACTTCCTCAGGCATCTTTTTCCTTAGGCAGCTACATGGCTTCTCTCTGACTCTACTTACTCTCTTTTCCTCTATCTTCTTGAAATTCCCACCTTGCCCTATTCTGCACTGCAATAGGTCCAAAGTAGCTTTTTTTATTAACCAATGGTATTCACAGCATACAGAGGGGAATCCCACATCAGGGATCAATGCTAGAATGAGTTGGCAAGTTTGTTTGGACCTGATAGTCAGTATGGCTAAATAATGAATTTTGATAGCTAGACCATGGTGTTTTGATAGCTGGACCTTGGAATTTTAGTCAGGTGTTAGAAGTGGCCAGGTAAGGGAACACACCTTGGTTGCTGGTTTTAGGACTATAATCTAATAGTTTAGCAAGGGAGAGGGGTGGCTGGGTGGGGTGGGAGTTAGGTGAAGGCAAGACCTGTGGAAGCCATGTTTGCAAAACTTGGGCCTCTTAGAGAGCCCTTCAGGAAAGTCTAAAACTAGAATGTCACAAGTGTGTGCCTCCCTGTGAATGGATGATTACAGACATCAATGACAAAACACAGAGACAGGTAAAAGACGGTCATTAGTCAGGTTTACCATATGTGACGGCTGCTTTGTAGCTGTCAACCTGCCACGATCTAAAATCACCTCGAAAGAGAATCATGGTTGAGGAATTAGCTAGGAATTACTAGGCTCCTATAAGCACATATAAGCCAAAAGAGAGGCCAAAGACCCTCTCAGACAAATTGAGCTGCCTGGAAGAGACTTGGATCGCCTGGAAAGGCCACTCTCCAACCTGCTGAGCTGTGATAAGCTCCAGGCAGCCATCTTTTAGTAAGTGTCCCCAGTATCGAGGTGGGCTCTCTTTGATGCAGCTGTCTTTGAGTCATTTCTGCTCTCTAGTAACCCCTCACTCACAGCCCTGTAAGAAACCCCAGTAATACTCCTGGCTCACCACGCTGGACTTTGGCAGAGTCTTCACTGTGGTCTATCATTGGTTCCCTGTCTGGTGTGACTGGATGTTTGTACCTCCCTGGCATCACACAACGATGACAAAGATAGAGATAGAAATAGAGAATATAAAGATACAAGGATGACAGAAACAGAGATCAAGAAGTGATAGCGAGCAGAGAAAGAGGTGATAGACACACAGAATAGAGACAAAGAGAGAGCTAGGGGTAGAAGAGACAAGGTAAAGAAGAGATAGATGTTTTAGAGACAGATGATGGAGACATAACTACATATAGATGATGGAGCTAGAGAGATGGCAGGTATAAACAATAGAGGCAAAGACAGAGATATACATGCAGAGATACAAATGACAGAGATATGACAGACAGAGATATTGATGGAGGTGCTAGATTGAGACAGATAAAGAAATAAACAGACCATACCAACTATTTACAAACATGGATATTATTTTATTTGACTAAAAGCAAATAATGTCTATAATGAGATTTGGGGATATGGTACTATTGAGATATTATTATTTATTGCCTTTAAGATATGAGAATCCATTCCGGTTTTGTAAAAGTTTCTTCCCTTTTAAGAATGTGTATGCACAAAATGATACACTGTGTGATATTTGACATAACACAGGACTGCTGGGGAGGCTGAGTTATCATTGAACCTGTGCTTGGTACACCACAATGGTACACACTTCTCTACATGTTTGAAAGATTTCATAATTAAAAGCTAATAATAAAATCAAAACAATAATAAAGCAAAAGAGGACAGGGCAGGGACTGGCAAGGACAAATGCCAGGCCTATCTGAACAAGTGACCGGAAACCAGCCCTGGCAGGGCTCCTGGCTGGGAAGGGGCTCAGGTCTTACAGTGCTTGGCTGTGTATCTTCTCTCGAGCTGGCTCTAGCTCTCCTTGTTTGAATTCACCTGTCTCCTTTAGAAACCTTCACACCTTTAAGATTCTGGTCCAGATTCATTCCTGACTGCATCCTTTCCTGAGAGTCCCTCTCCCCAGACATGACACATCTGTTTTTCTTCCCCTAATCTTTAATCCAAGGGTCTGTGTTGGATATGTGTCTATATTCTCCATGTCTTCCACGATATTTGCATGCAATGGATGCTGAAACTTCCAAATGAAGGGTGAGATAATTGTGGCATTTGTATGTATTTCTTGGGCAAGGGAACACTACTCACAAAGTAAGGTTAAGAACAAAAGGAGATTTTATTAGATAATTTTGATATATTGAGTGTTAAATCTCAAAGGACTCCAATATTGAATCTCAGAAAAGTTAAAACCATAACTACACATTCAGAATTGCATTCATCAAGAACTAGAGCCATTAGGGGGAATGGACCTGTAAGAGGGAAGGACAGCCAATGAAAATAATACCGGGTCAGGCACTCTGGGAATGAGAAGGGGAGACTAGAAGCCTATTGAGAGAAACAAATGAAGGAGGAAAAAAGCAGGGATGAAGAAGAGAAGGGAGAAAAGAAAGAAGAAGGGGAAGGGTGAAGGATAAAAGGAGGATAAGGAACAGAAGAAAGAAGAGAAAGAAAAGGAGGAAGGGTCAGAAGGGAGAATGAAGAAGGAGAGAGGAGAAGAGGAGCAGAAGCAGGAAGGAAGGGAAGAAAGGAGAGAGGAAGAGGGTATGCGGAGGAGAAAGAAGGATGAGGAGGAAGACAGGAGGAGGGAGACGAGAATCAAATATCCCTACAAGGATTTGCGATGTAAACAGTTCTATATAGCTACTTAGGAAAATCAAACCCAGCAGACTGACCAGAACAAGCTAGAAAGGATGTTTTCCACGTCCGATGAAAAAGTGGTTCCAGCAAGGGAGAGTGGGCATCACAAGCTGGAAGCTGAACTTGAGGGTCAGTGGAGTCAGATGTTAGAAAAAAAGAATGTTTGCTGCCTTTCTTGGAGCTGGCGGAGGACCAGCAGGTGTGGATGCACCGAACATGTCCCCTGGCATTTTGAAAGAGGGCGTTGTAATAGAAAACACTCTTGGGAGGCTGAGTGATAATGAGGAACTTGAGAGTCCAGCTTCTGATGATCTGTTTCCTGCTTTTCTCCTATTTCTGATGGAGTTCATAAAACAATATTGGTCCCTAGAGCTGAGAGCGAAACCATATAGCAATATAGAACAGTCGTGTTCTGGCACGAAGTGTCAAACCGTGTTCTACTCACAGCAGTCCATGGAGTCCTCCCAAGACAGCCCCACAGATGCGTACACGTGTGCAGACCTCACGGCAAGGAAATTGAGGCACTGAGAGATTAGGGAATTCACAGAATTGACTCGTGAAAGACAGACCCAGCACTTGAACCCCATGTTCTGGCTTTGTAGCCTCTGTACTTGGCCTCTGAGGTGAAGTGAGGTAAGCTTTATTACACCATTTTATAGAGGAGCAAACCAGCTCTGCAGACAAATGGATTGCCAGCCAGAGAAAGAGCCAATTTTCAAATCTGTGCATTCCCAGGCCAAGTCCAGGATGCTCCACTGCCTCTTGTCATCCTTCTTGGCAAAGAACACAAAAGATGGTATCTTTGTGAGAGAAGAAGATTACAGGAAGAAAAATTGAAAATAAGTGTGGGAGCTGGGCGGTAGTGGTGCATGCCTTTAATCCCAGCATTCAAGGAGACAGAGGCAGGAGGATCTCTGTGAGTTCGAGGCCAGCCTGGTCTACAAAGTGAGTTCCAGGACAGCCAGGGCTACATAGAGAAACCTGATTCAAAAAGGAAAAAATACGAGAGAGAGGAGAGAGAGAGAGAGAGAGAAGAGGAGAGACCGAGAGAGAGAGAGAGAGGAGGAGAGAGAGAGGGGACGGAGAGAGGAGAGAGGAGAGAGAGAGAGAGAGAGAGAGAGAGAGAGAGAGAGAGAGAGAGAGAGAGAGAGAGAGAGAGAAAGGCGCAACTACCCAAAACAGATATGGGGTTTCTGACTCTCGTAGTTTGAGATAATAACTACTGTTTTAATCTACTGAGGGTAGGAGCAACCTGTTACACAGCAGTAGATAGCAAACATGCTCTCTTGCCTCCTGGGTATGAGATATACTCACATAATGACTTTCAAATTTCCTTTTACCAGCCACTTGCTATGTTGAACAAACCTTGCATATGGCCTTGTGTCTCCTGGATGGTAGAAGAGACTTGTACCCAAGCCACTGCACTCAACCCTCAGAAATACCTTTGGGGTGCAGACTTTCCTTAATTCCTAACAGTCTTCATCACATCAGTTTGGCTCAAGTAACACGTAGGTAGGACTTGTCTTCTCTTTTTCTTTGTATCTACATCCACTAGGTTCTTCTAGAGCAGTTGCCCAACTTGGAGCTGCTTACAGCTGGGTACTTGACTCCAATTCCCCAGCTGAGCTCACAATCCTCATACTGCTGTGGCCAGAACAGATTCAGTACCCACCCAGTTTTCCAGTGTTTTGTTTTTACATTATTAAAAAAGTGTGTGTGTGTGTGTGTGTGTGTGTGTGTGTGTGCATGCTTGTGCATGTGTGCACTTGTGTGCGCAGGTGGGTTCCCAAAGAAGCCAGGAGGAGGTGTCGGATCCACCTTAGAGCTGGAGTTACAGGCAGTTGTGAGGTGCTTGGCACGGCTTCTGGAAACTTAACTGGGATCATCGGTAAGAGTTGTACATATTCTAAACCACTGAGCCATCTCTCCAGGCCCCAGATGGAATTCTTTAAATGAAGATTGGAAAGGGGTGCCAATCCAAAGGAATAGCTGAGAAAGGGTTTTCATTATTAATGGAAGTTGAAGACTGGCCTTAGAGTTTGCTACAGCTAGCTACATAAAAAGTGGGTTCTCCCCACCCAGGTACATATGATTTGGACAAGTAATTCCCAGAATGTATCTCATAGATAATTTCCTAGTCCATCCAGAAATTGATCTTAATGGCTTGCAAAAAAATTATGCAGGCACAAGCATTGCTGTAATTTCTTTCCAATGACAGACAGGTCTAACTAAATGCCAGCCATTACCATGTTGAAAGAAATAGATAGTACACCTGCCTGCAGCAGACTTGCAGTCCATCGCTGATGGAAGTGAGAAGATCCCTAGGCATGGCTGTGAAACACATCGGATGAGTAAAGACATGGGGCAGTGTATGTAGTACAGGACTGTGTGCATGCATGTATGAATGCATTCATTCACAAGTCTTCGTTGGGCTCCTTCTGTGCCTTATGCTCTTGTGGAAGCTGGAGATACAGAGCAGAGAAAAATAAAATGTCAGACGTGAAACTTACTGCAAAAATATATATATGATACACACACACACACACACACACACACACACTGTAGTGGTGAGGAGACTCGGGCAGCAATTGCTCACTGGGGTTCTGGAGTGTGACACTAATACATACATGCATATATGTGTGTGTATGTATGTATATGTGCATCTATATATGAAGTTTTACCATATTTAAGAATTTTCTACCCTATGTCTATTTTTTTTGAGACAGGATGTGGTAGATAGAATGAGACTGTCCCCCATGGGCTTAGATGTTTGAATATTTTATCCCCAGTCAATGGAGCTGTTTGGAAGGTTAGGAGGTGTGGCCTTGCTGGAAGAGATGTGTCACTGGGGCAGATTTTGAGGTTTCAGGCGACTCACAGTGTTCTCAATGCACTCCTTCTGTTTCCTGCATGGGGTTTGAGATGTGAGCTATCAGTTGTCCCTGCCACCTGCAATGCCTGCTGCCCTGCTTCACTACCATGGTGACAATGGGCTCTTAACCCCAAATAAAACCTTTCTTCTAGAAGCCTCTTTGGTCATGGTGTTTTATCAGAACAACATAAAAACAAGTAATACACAGGACCTTATACATCCTAAACTGTCCTCGAATTCTCTCTGCCAACAAGTGTTGTGGGAATTTGGTCTGACAACCAATTGCATTGGGGCGCTTGGCCCAATGGGTGTGGTCTCCTCTGGGGCTACACGACTGGATAAGATCTGGAGGTGAGGGTCGCCCCTTCTCTCTTGGTCTGTGGAGGACTCACTAAAGTGGTGGCTCGTGACCTCTTGGGACCTCCCCATCGCCCTTGGGAACAGAGGAGCAGCAGCTGAAAGAGAAGCAGCCTCATTCTGTATTGAGGGTGTACTTTAGATCTTGCCCATGTTTAACAAACCTGATTTAGACACAGAGATCCCCCCTCTTTAGACACGGGCAGTCTTGACCTCCTGCCTCCGCTGAGTTCTAGGGTTTCAGGCCTCACCACCATGCTCAATTTAGGCACCACAGCTTCATTAATGATAGGCAAGTGCCTATCAGCTGAGCTGCACCCCAAACCCACCCTCTCCAAGGTCTAATAAGAAGACCATGTCTATGTCGTATCGTCAAACCGCTCACAGTAAGTTGGATTTAATGATGTTTCGAAGAACGCTGGCTCAGCACTCCCTAGCTCATTCTGTTCTGTCCACGCAAATAAACTAAACCTGAGAAATCATACTGGAAACATCTTTCAGTCTGATGACTTCTGGCTTGAGTTTACTTCTAGACTAAAGAGGGGTCGACTGTAATCTAAAGGTGATGTTAACAGAAGAAACATCCTAAGTCGCGTGGGGGAAATAAATTGATTTTTGTGATAGGCTGGCACAGATCTTGGACTAACACAGATCCGTATATGAAAGAATCAGAGTGGGACATGAGTAGTGTCACGCTAGAACAGCGGTTCTCAACCTGTGGGTTGCGACCATTGGAAACCATTTCTGATGGTCTTAGCAACAAGACACCGCTGGGCAGCAAACTTAGTTACGAAGTGTCAGCGAAAGTAAGTTTATGGCTGGGGGTTCCTAAGATCATGGGAAATATGTGTTTTCCAATGGTCTCGACCCACAGGTTGTGAACCACTGTTCTAGAACACTCCCCCAGCACACCTTTACAAACAATTCCATATGTAAAGACACGGGAGATATGCAAGGATGCTGGCAGCAACCTTAACAGCTGCGTTTGCCGTGATGCATGACAGGAAGAACACCTGGCAAACTAGCAGCCATTCTGTTTTCACCCAGGATCCCTGGGAACACCCCACCCTCTCTCATCCAGCTGATGACAGCTGCCTGTCAACCATACCCTACATCCCCAACCAACTTAATTCACCAGCAACGCTGCAAGTCAAGAACTCAGCTCAATCATGAACTGGCTGCGGCTGTGGTGACCTCGCAAGACTAGATCCATGGGAGCTCCATCGTGCACAGCAGGGAACACAGAGGGCATCACCCTCCCTGAGGGACTCCGGGCAGTCACGTTGCTGGAAAGAGAAGTCAACACCTTTGGTGGCATTGCCCATGCTTCAGTAAAATAATTCTTGTCCATGCTCATGCATGCAACCCCAATGCAACTCAGTGAGTCACAAAAGTAAATAATAAATAGACAACAAGGTATAGGGAAGGCTTATCAAGAAGAAGCCTTTCAGTGGGAGAGAGAGAAGGGTGGGAGAGAGCACTAGGAGTGGGAAAGATAAAAAACCCAATACATGCACGTATGAAACTGTCAAAGAATTAAAAAAAAGATCTCAATACAATCCATTGTATTCATGCGTGGAACGTTCAAATAACAAATTGAAAAAAGTTATTTAAAAAAATATTTTAAAGTCAAGCTAAAGAGCTTAGTTCCAGCATGAACTCGACATGGTATGTGATGATAGGGGTCCAAACCAAATACAAATAGCACAGCACGCAGGGATAATGCAGGTAAGGATGTGTACTGCGGTTGTCACAATGACATCATTCTGCTTTGAGGCAGGGAAGGGGGAACA